>NC_091135.1:49352085-49609585 GCF_041381155.1 Argopecten irradians | reverse complement strand
TACAGGGGGCACATTCTGTGGAAAATAGTATGACTCGTTACAGGGGGACATTCTGTGGTAAAGAGTATGACTACAGGGGGCACATTCTGTGGAAAAGAGTATGACTGGTTACAGGGGGCTAATTCTGTGGAAAATAGTATGACTCGTTACAGGGGGACATTCTTTTGGAAAGAGTATGATTGGTTACATTGGGCACATTCTGTGGTAAAGAGTATGACTACAGGGGGCACATTCTGTGGTAAAGAGTATGACTACAGGGGGACATTCTGTGGTAAATAGTATGACTACAGGGGGCACATTCTGTGAGAAAGAGTATGACTACAGGGGCACATTCTGTGGTAGAGTATTACTACAGGGGGACATTCTGTGGTAAAGAGTATGACTACAGGGGGACATTCTGTGGTAAAGAGTATGACTACAGGGGGCACATTCTGTGGTAAAGAGTATGACTACAGGGGGACATTCTGTGGTAAAGAGTATGACTACAGGGGGACATTCTGTGGTAAAGAGTAAGACTACAGGGGGACATTCTGTGGTAAAGAGTATGATTCGTTACAGGGGGACATTCTGTGGTAAAGAGTATGACTACAGGGGCACATTCTGTGGTAAAGAGTATGACTACAGGGGCACATTCTGTGGTAAAGAGTATGACTACAGGGGCACATTCTGTGGTAAAGAGTATGACTACAGGGGCACATTCTGTGGTAAAGAGTATGACTACAGGGGCACATTCTGTGGTAAAGAGTATGACTACAGGGGCACATTCTGTGGTAAAGAGTATGACTACAGGGGCACATTCTGTGGTAAAGAGTATGACTACACATTCAGGGGAGTATACATTCTGTGGAAAATAGTATGACTCGTTACAGGGGGCACATTCTGTGGAAAATAGTATGACTCGTTACAGGGGGCACATTCTGTGGAAAATAGTATGACTCGTTACAGGGGGACATTCTGTGGTAAAGAGTATGACTACAGGGGGACATTCTGTGGTAAAGAGTATGACTACAGGGGGCACATTCTGTGGTAAAGAGTATGCATTACACTGATCATTACTTTTAACAATTGGTATCAGTCGTCCCTTACCGTAGATGGTGGGAAGGGAAACTATAATCTAATGTCACTCTCCATGACGTTAAAATGTTCTCAGAAGTTTGTACTTACTTGATTTAACTACTAACACCAGTAAAAACTTCTTTTTGTCGAATATCTGAAACGTAAGACAAACAAATATTTTACAATTTATAGTTACAATGGGTAAACATAATGCTATTAGCCACTGGCGGCGCAATTGTGACAATTGTGTCTCATTATTGGGTTCTGTGACGGTGACAATTAGTTTTACTTTGAACGCATCTTATTATGTCATACTTTTATCGCACCGAAATCGAAAACAAAAATTGCTCGTAGTAATATATCGGCCATTTCCAGCTAATTGCGGAATCGTTAACGATCTTCATTTTATGATACTAACTTATTTCACTAGTTGAAGGAATAAAAGGTTTTGTTAATGAAAAACACATTAAAAGTTTTTGTATCGATCGCTTTGTTAACGTCAGTGATTTAGTCGGGCCGTATATATACAAAGTATAGACAACAACCGAGACGCTTGAACTTCATTGAGGGGTCGATCTTAAACAGCTGTCACAGCCAAAAGGATGACATGTTTTCTTACACATCATATACTCGTCACAGTCTGTAAGTCTTAGTATCAACGAGGATTATCATCTCCATTTTCAGCTCAAAATCATCTGCTTTCTGCCTTAGGAACTTAAACTGGCCGAACAAAACATTGACCTTGAGAAACACATTTTCATAATAATTTAGAAAATATCAAAAGTGATGATAATAGTTTTAGGTATTATCTCGTTATGTGTACGAGTAAAATCTATACCTGACAGAGAAGGTCACCTCAGTAAAAACTGCAATTATAGTAAAACGTCACTTCTTTCATTTCAAGTGAAAATGTTTACGTGTCATAAAAGTTTAAAATTATGAAAACGTTGGTATATTAATATGGAATTTAATCAAAGAAAATTTATACAATATATGTATATTTATATTTTAATTTGTAAAATTCATTGTAGCGTATAATATAAAAACGTGACTTACCGAGTTGATATTTTTCTCAGTAATATTGAGGACGTGTCCCGACACCAGACTAAGGAAACACACGAGTAGGCCTAAGGTCAGAGTTATCTTAACCGGCTTCATGATTTTTTTTCTAATGATAAATAACCTAAAAAAGTTGTTTCACAAAATTCAATTCACCGAAATGTTTCAGCAATCCATAGACGTCAGTAGAGTGGTGATCTTACAACATGTTTCCGTATTCTTTGATTAATTTGTTGTCTGATGTGAAAAGTAGTGTGCTATCATGCCTTCCTATGTGTACTAGTATCTTACGGGACCTGTGATTGTTAATTGATTATTTTGTGGACACGTGTTGGGTTGTCGGCACGTGTACAATACCGGGACCAGATGTTACCAGTAACTAGCAGGAGTTACCTCCCCTGCCACGCCAAAAGCTGATTTTCCAGAATCAATACCTTCCTATTTACTATAATCAAGCAAAAATTTCTTCATGTGAGGATAGTAATAGATTATGGTAAATAGTCGGCGATATTTCACCATAATACTGATGGTTATTTGTTTTTTTTAATATAGTTATTCATAACGCTAACCAGTTTTATTAATAATTTAGGAATAAGAGTTACCTCCCTTCTATTACAATGACATCTCCTAAGAGCATAAATTATGTTTAATCATGTGCATGCCATTCCATAAAGGGAATAGTCACTGTGGTGTACCAATATGGAGTGCTTTGAAGTTGGCGTTAGTTTGCGAGAGTAACAACTAGCGTAAACTATACATCAACTTAATATTAGTGTTATGACGTCATGGTCGCATCGATATTGGGCTTTTGAACTACAGTATAACACTGCCCAAAACATTGAGTTCATCAGGGCAGTGTCCTAAGGCCATCCCTTTTGTTGTTAGTAACAAGCATCACAAATAATTCTATTGACATTTTTTCAGAGAAACTTCTATTCAATATAAAATTAAAGGCCTTTGATTCAGTTAATATGCATATGTTGTTATACTGCCTCCGTAGAATATGAAGTAATGACCTCCAATTATGTATACAACCTTGGTCATAATTCAAATTAAGCAGGGTAGTATAACACTATTAACAAATTTTGACCTCAACATTTGATTATTTGTTGATTATTTACTCATTGCTTCAAATATTTGTGCTAGCCATGGTACTATTATGTACGTTTCGCGTAATATTTAACGCGGTAGTTCGCGTAATAACGCGAGTTTCGCGTAATAACGACAAATTTCGCTTAATAACGCGATAGTTTTTTTTCTTATTAAAAAATGAGTCCAATCGGCTTTCGTACGATTGTACTCCAAGGAAAAAAAACCAAGGCTTTTAAGGTGGTCCTCCATATCCTCGTAATCTCTCACTTCAATGCTAGTATTGTGGTACTGCTTTGTGCATTTCTAGAGTTATTCTGTCTTCCTTGAACTTGTGAAACCAAATATTTGCAGAATTGGTTGGTTTGATGGTTTATAAGAGTAACGTCGTGTATGCGGTGTGTGAAGTGAGAGCTGCAGCATGCGTATTTTGGGAAACTGCAGAATGTGGAACGTTTACCCTTTTTATAGCGTAACATTACTGAAGCATGTCGGCAGAACAAGCGCACCCATCCGATCACAATATACTGACGAATGCGCAAACTTGATGCATACGATTTGAGATGTGATTTTACTAATGACTTGTACAAGTTGATAAAATATCCTTATCTATGTAGAGAAAGGTTTTGTATGCTTTCATTACCTGCATGTTTTTTGTTATCTGTGAATTTCAAGTTGTTCTCAAAGTTAACACCTAGGTCTTCTTTCATGATACCTTCCTGAATTGGTGTGTTGTCCCAAGACAAACTTGTTCATAAGGAAGGTCATTTACGTACCTGGTGAACAAAATTGGTCCCAACTCACTCCCACGATGGACTCCACTTGATACAGGGATTGATCGTGATGATTTTCCATTGATAACAATTTGTTGTTCCATATCTTGTAAAATATCACTTATCTATATTTCCATAAGTTTTTAACATTTTCCAGGAAGTCCAAGTATACAACATTCGCCCGATTTCCTTTATCTAAGCCTTAGGTCCAGCTTTCCATAGTTTCAAGAAGTTGTGAACTATGTTTTATAGTTTTGTTGCACAACAGCAAATAGGTTATAATGGCTTCTTCACATTGTTTACAACGGAATCTGAAATTTCATGGAGCTCAAAATACAGTTTAGGGCACTAATGTAATATAACTTTGAATGGTTTTCTTTGGCTGTGTTGGGCTGAAAATCCATTGTGACGTAATACAAGAAACACAAAAGTGACTCCAGGAAAAATGACGTGACGTTAGGATTTCAAGGACAGTGGGACATTCTGCAGTAAATTGGTGTGGAAGTTCTTTGAAATGTAGGTTGTTGTTATGTAATAAAAATATTTTAAAGGTGGTGTTCAAGCTAATGTCAAAAATCCCATAGGAACTGTCCAAAGCCCAATTTTCTTGAAACTTTGCATATCGAAAGTACTACTAGTTGTCCCTTTAAAATGCCACTACTTTTTCCTTTTTTGATTTTAAAAAGGCCCAAAGGGCCTGAATTCTTTACATTTTCATATAAACTACCTGCACAAACATGCCAAACTAGGATAGCTTTGTTAAATATTCTACATGTTTTATTCATAATTCATTTGAGTAGATCGTTTACTTTATATTTCAATCATTTCATTTAGATTTTAACAGAGAATTTTGTTTGAAATAGTAATTTTGACGAAAAGGTAACAATTAATCGAAAAACGAAAACGATTAATTCAATTTTAAATGGTTTGTTTTTGTACATAAAAGAGATGGATAATCTTAATCTATATCTTTTGAATTTGAGTTGCTGACGAAAATATATTTCTTACCAATAATCATCTGATTTCCGATATTAAACACGAAACAATTTGTTTCACCCAAGAGAATATCTAGTTGTTAGGCTTATTTGTACTGTTAGGGAAAATGCAAGAATAAAATTGCACAGATTTCATAGTATATGTTATTTTACAAAATTATATCAAAAACTGTTGTTTTATTATGGTGTCTATGATCAATTTTGAATTTACAGTCATCTAGGATAAATATTCTATATTCTATATAAATAGTGTATGAAATGCAATTTTCCCGGATTTCATTTTTTTTAAAGGTATCTGCTATTAGATAATACCTATAGCATGTTTTTAAAATGGTTTAAAAGTGTGGACAAAATTGTTAACATGACAAATATTTCGAGCAAACCCAATTATATATTTTATCTTCATTTTTATCCTGCGAAAATTTGATTTTTTTGCTTGAAAATCAGTTTGTAGTAAAAATAATAAGTAAATATCATTATAAATAGGAATAAGATAAAGGATGAAGTATCTATTATTAACAAAAATAATAATAAAAAAATAATAAAAAAAACATGTCCCTTGCCATATACCCAAAATTATGCCTTTTTAAAATATACTTAATAGATAAAAACACATATGAAGTAGTTATGTACTTAGAACTTTTAAGGCCCACTTCCTTTCCGAAACAAAATTAAAAGTTCTTAAAACAACATTAGCATTTTGTAACCCAACCTTTGTGGTCATATCTAACAAGGTTCGTTTAACCTCTCAAAATTAAAGAAAATTCTAATATTTGTTTTAAAAATCTCATATGAAACGAATACACAAAGATCCTATTTACATTTTGGGAATCCTTAGATGATAATTGTTGTCGCGAGGGATGTAAATCTGTGAGAATGTACTATTTGTATGCTGAAATATTTTATTCGCCAGAGTAGATAGTCAGTCCTCGAGTATTTCATGTTATCATTTCTTATCTATCCAGAATACACACGAAATCAACCTGTCAATGGCGGATCGTGTCCATCATTGTGTCTGTATAAAGACGTGAGAATGAACTCCGACCCTGCCAGTTGAGGGTACCGCACAATATCGGCCTTGGGCGATGACATACGCAGAACAGGTAACACCGTCTCCACCAGGTAGGGTTGTTGTAACTATCTTTTTTTTTCAATTTGTACATATGTCCCCCCCCCTTTCCCTCTCAAGAACGGCCGGAGCCAGGCAGTCTAAAGCTAGCCGCTTGTTGTTTTTCTGTCAGCACCCTGACACACGTGCGCCAGGCCAAAAAGAGGAGAGTTCATTGAACGGGAGACAACTTGTCTTCGCAAAAAGCGGGTTACGGGGGCACATCACTTTCACTGAAAATGAGATTTAGGTAAAGCGTGTCAGCTCATTGGCGTCCATAAAGTAACGCTATATTACTAATGAAAACTTGTATCTAGGGTGATTGCATTCGTTGGTAGCATTGGTTTTGGAAGTGACCGATACTTTATGCCGTGGACATATTAGGACGTGCAGGGAGGAGTGTCGATGGTCCATGGTTACACTAGCTTCTGTCCAAATGGCAGGGTAGAATGTCGGACACATCGGGCCCTTAGCCGAGAAAGTGTCAGTCCGTCTTTGTTCAACAACAAATAGTTCAACATAAACGATTGATTTCATCTCGGATCTTGTAATATTAAAATGGTTATATCGAAGTTTAATTATGTTTATTTTTGGATAATGTTACTTGAAAAATAAAGGTCACTAAGATGACATCATTTACAGAATGGCATTACACGATAATCACTCGCAAGCCTATAACGGAACATACGCTATCGGAGTGGATATTCAGTTATATGACACTGAAATTTTTTTGCTTCTCAATCTCAACTTTACCTGACCTTACAGCTTTTCTCGTGTAACATATTGGCCGGTCCACATTCAGCAAGCCTCGTACAAGCCTCGTGTTGATTAGCCAAAATCTTACACTCGTGTTGAGATATCTCTGTCTACTTGACAACCTCAGATTATTATAAAATTCTATTAGTCTTTGCGGGTACCTCATAATTTTTTCGGAGAAAACAAACGACCTAAGTTTCGCTCACAAAATATCATGGGACAGTTAACTATTGTCTGCAAAGACGGAATGAGCTCTAACAACGCAAGTGTAACGATGACGTTTAGGGATGATACACGAAAAACGGTGACGTCAGGAACATTACACACTTATAAACGGTAATGATTTTGCAACACTTGGGTAGCTGTACATGTACACCGTTTGGTATTTTTGACACCTGCCAGGTGCCCGTGTGAAATGTACAACCTGACATCGTGTGACGACAGACCTTACTGTGTGGCCAATACTGCCACTCACTTTACACGTTCCACACACGTGAGAGAGCTACGTGACACTTAATATGTACGACTTGACTGCAGAAAGAGATAGCAACGTACCCATGACAACGCCCACTTAACAACAAGGCTCCGATTCTTATGCACAAACACTAACTGTGCTGCATTTTGGGTGGCATTTCAACACGCCAAAATTATAATTTTCACAGATTATAATAACTGTAATGAACAATATATGTTTGATCTCGTGCAGTTGCTGTGGCGAGCACGTGACTTAAAGTGTCCATGAACATGCACGTAGGCATGTATCAGTGTTTTAGATTTGGTGTCATCCTGTGGATTAATTTTATATTTAGGTTAATTTGCTTAAATAGACTCATTAAGTTTTGTTGTATTTTCAATTGTAGAATGATGTCAGTTTGAATGTCACGCTGTGGCGTCACGAGTAATATGACATGCATGGCAGTGCGTGTTGGCGTGGCTGTAACAAACAGATCAAGGTTTGATGTCTACCTAAGACTATAAGAAATTATGATTTTTTTTAGTTCATTGAAAGTGAAAATTTAACAGGCTAACAAGATAAAAAAATTAATTTGTTTCGGTATCAAGTACTGGTTGTCGAGGGGTTCCAATGTACAAGTATAAACCATAGTTGAATAGGTATCTCACCATCCCTCGCCTCGTCTGCCTATCATATGTTGTCAATACATGGATGTTAGGTGCATGCTATGAGTTAGATCAAAATTAAAGTCGTATGAGGATAACTAGAAAAGACAAATAATTACAATTAAGTTATGAAAAAATCATGTTTGATGAGAAAATGTTCAATTTTTCATGTCAAAGTCTGAATGAAAAATTCAGCAACAGGTGTAGATGGTATAAAGTAAAAAACCGAGACCACATGAGCCAAGTTTCAAGGTCACAACAGTGACAAAGATGGATGATGAGTATCCTTATACATTTTGTTCTTTATAACTGATGTATTCATGGACTCCTCGAATAATCACCTATATGTGCTCAGATTGCCCGTCTCCTTGTCCGTAGATATATAGCAGATTTTGTTTGACTGGTAGATAACGTATTATATTTTAGGCCAGTTTTCCTGTTCCGACCCCTCCCCGCATCCTTCCCTCCCTTCCCTCGAAGTGATGACGGAGAAGTTCCACACGAGATGTCAGATCTACGCCAGTAATTGCTTTTGGCTCAATCCGCTATTATAACTCAACTCTTGACTTTTAATAATTAAAACCATTTTCTCTCTCTCGGAGAACTATATGTGTGTGAAGATTAATCACCGCCATTTAATGTTTTACACCATTCGTATGTTCTTTGAAATAATTCATCGAAGTTAAAAAATTCAGAAAAAGAATATGCAGTCATTTGTATATTATAGTTAAATTAAATTTCGCTTTTAGCTGTTTTTTTGTGTGTAATAGAACGATGTTTCTGATGTAGGTATCTAGCTTATTCTATCAAAATGAAACAAGGAGAAATCTCAGTACATGGTTTTCCTTTTTTTGTAAGGCGACAAAGCTAACACAAATAGGCACATTTGATTCATTTCCATATAGATATATAGAAAGTTCTAATTTTGATTAAGTCATATCAAAAGAACTAACAAAGAAAACAAACGCGAGGCCGTATTTGTATAATTTAATGATCAGTTGACAGAGAAATTGATTTCATATAAAGTGATTCATTATTACAGTGGTATGTCAGCATTTTTGTCTTGTTGCAATTCTGCTCGAATACAACAGCGACAATTTTCAAGTTGATATCGAACATTTTAATTTTGTCTTTATTTGTATATTCAAAACAATTTCAACTGTTACAATAAGTAAAGATTATGACATTTTAAAAAATGTCCTTCTTGTATAGAAAGTATCTTACCATTATTCCTTAATTTTATCACACGCCATTGAATTCAGTTGACGGGGATATCTTTTTTGTGAAGTTCAAACAATATCTACATGTATATAATTCGATAATTTGAAATATAAACAAATTTTATTCTTATTAAAGTGCAAGAATATTTGACATGCAATATAAAGACATTCTACATAGTCTTTTCTTCAGTTAATTTCCACGCAATTTCTGGCTTTGCACAAAAAAACCCAACTTTAATTGTATATTTATCAATATTATACAGGTCATAACTAGAGGTAATAAAAGATTTAGAAATACTTTCTCTGACAACTTTATCTGTGTTACATGTAAATACGATTCGCCGTGTACAGCTCAGCGTCCTGCCATCTTACATACAAACAGGCATAGTTTGACTTAATAAACTACAGATTAACGCCATGGGGGACAGCACATCTCGTCTGACGCGAGATTTGGACAACCATTGGTGTATCGAGTTTTTCGACACTACGATACCCGTCCACGCTGATGAAAACCATAGGTAGATCTAGTCTGAGGCGCGATTTTGGCTGTGAATGTACGATAGGGATTGGACACGACACGTGCCGGAAGTGAATTTGTGTTCAGACACTTTAATCCACTTATGCTAATAAGTTTGACGCAGGGTTTATTCTATGGTCAAGCCGAGAAACATCTACCGTGTCTACCGCAGGGAGGAGAACACACAATTCATGTAGGATAGCCTATCTAGTTACATCATTATGTCCACCTTTAAAAAATAGATACACGGACATTAGAGTGTAACAGATAAATAAAATTTATCGATATAAAATGTATTTTCAATGCAATGACAAATTAGCCAATGAAAATTGCCGTGCAGGTAGTATACTAGAATTGTACCCACTCCCATTGCATGGTCATTAAAGGCGACTAAATCTGGGATATTATCGTTTTACTTCTTCTCATCGTCTCCCTTGGTACCACCTTTCATATGACCACGTTTTAAGCGTTCGTCCCCGTGAAGAAGGCTCTGGGTTCTGTCCCCTGACCGATACACATCATAGTCTGTAAAAGTGGTAGTTTCTTCTCTTTAAACGATCTTTGACAACATGATGTGACCGGATGGGCTTGTTCTCATTATCTGGTGGCATGCATCAGTGAGATAGCACTAAAAAACACAAGTATACGTATTTTCTAATTTTATCGGATGCTTAGTAGCTTATTGGACGAATGCGTTATTCTCATGAAAACTGAGTAATCTATACAACTTTATTTTGATATATTGACTTTTCCCATTGTTCTCAGGAAAACACTCTGTGTGTTATAATTGATATATTTTATTGAATGCATCAAAGCGCTTGTAACATGGTGCATGGAATTTCATTATAAAATGTTGTACACCTTAGGTTCCTAAACGTGTTTTAACTCTACACCTTACACCTTTACAACAACACTAAACAGTTTGATTTCTACAGTGGAAGACCAAACATTTTTGAGGTACTTACTGTTTTACGTATCTGGATTTTTCCCTGAGATAACGCGATATTTAGAGGAGAGAGACTGGTTTGTGACACGTGTGAAGTTGTTTTACTTAATGTTTCCCTCCCACATTAACTTCGATCAGTCAGCCAAACCTGGCAGTTTTGACACCGAACAAGCTCTGAAGCGATGATTGTAATGTCATCTTTCTCAAAGCTGTCACTTCAATATCGCACGAATCGCAGAACGAAAGACAGAGCCATGGGGAGAACATTCAAGATATAGGTATAAAATAATTCCGGGACATTATCAGGAACATCTTAAAAAAGCGTTGCGGTGAAAGGCTGAGTAAACATAAATTATCATGGTTAAACTTGCATATGGCAATATCAACATGATATTTCCCCGTAAATCTGCGTTGTTTCAAGTGCATACGTGTCGAAATTCAATAATTCTTCACATTTTAGTGTGTGTATTAATGGTCGGTGAAGAATGACGGATAATTATGGCTTCTTTTTATTCTATACTTTCACATTCATTCATGGAAATAAGCGTGCGAAATACTGAACACAGGGTCACTAATGACACGTATCATGTCACATGAATGACAGGTGACGACCTCTAGCGTCAAACAAACCAGTATGGCAGGGTAGATAACCCATATTTCAGACTCGGATATCGCCACCTTTCTAATCTAGTAAAAAACAATTTAACCTTTCAATTTATTCAACAGTTGTTTGACATAGTTTGTATAGTTAGTTTTATATGTTGTCATCTATGACCGAACTTAAGTATATCACCAATACCACCTACAACTTGGGTCACAACTTTGTGAACCAATGTGGATAGCCATGTTTACGTTTAAAATCATTTGAGTAGGAACGACTTTGTTATGAAAAATGTGCTCATTCATTGGATTTAAACCTTCAAAATGATTTTTCATTATAATATAGAATGAACATTTGTAAGAACAACAAAAACAAGACAACAACAACAAATACAACAACAACGTCCGTCCGTCCTTCCCAAAACATCTCACATTATGTATTGTAGTGGTATATGGGGAACGTATCCTTGGTACGTTACATGTAGACTTACGTAATATTTACATACAAATTTCACGTTGTATGCTATACGGAAGTTGTTGTAATAGAATAAATAGAGGAACCAAATCCGAGCGCATATCGCCGGAACGATAAAAGGCCAAGCGCACCAAGTGTTTACAGTAAGGCAGACGTATCAGTGAACAGGGCTATAAACAATTAGCTATCAAAATATATGAACGCCGTATTAATGTGAGATCTTAATTCAATCTTTGTGTTCTTCTATCAGTGTGTATGGTTTAAATTATCGCTCAAAAATCTGGAAAGGCTGCAGTCGCTTTCATCGTGCAGTTTGGTAACTCTTCGGTGGAAGGCGATTGAAAAAGTGTGCCTGGAAACCCAGAAATACATCTCCGAGTCAGAAATCCATACTTGAAATGAATTATTCAATTAATGCGATGTCGATTTCTGGGTGTCAGTACTATTGCTGGTGTAAACAAGAGGCTCCACAAATAGATGCGTAGTCGGGTGCGGTTGTTTGCCAGTGGCGGAGAGAATAGCCGTCCATTCCTCCAGGCCGACCTCTTTCAGTCTCGCGGAAGGTTGTGGGTGGTCTTCCCGAATGTTAGATACGCGTATTTTTATTTGATTGTTATAAAGATTTTCAAGTTGATTATACACATATTAAAATACGTCTATGTAATGCTTGTCAATCAGAGTTTTATAAGGCCATTAGATGTTGTAATCCGTGGGTTAATGGGTGTTTCATGGGTGTTGGTGAAGGCGTTCATCATGTCCATATCAGTCATTTTTTGTCAGGGGAGTAAAAGTCACGCATGTTCCACATACTGTAATTACAAAAATCAAACCTGGATCTGTTTTAAGATATCGCTAAGTGGGCGAGGGTCCACTGGTGACACTGGTCAGATAATGTACAGAAAGGAAGTAAAACTGTTTTCAAGAAAGGATTTTGTTGTGCATTTTTTTCAGCATTCCATGTTGCAATGTAAATCACATTCTATAAATGCTCCATCGCCGACAGAGCATAAACAATCATTTATAACGTGAACAATAATAATGGAAATTTAACTTATAAATATTTTGTTTTTGTTGTCTGTACAATTAGTAGTATCATTCCATATAGAACATAGTACCATGGAGGTTTTTCTCGGGGTGAAATTCCTATTTTAAATACTTTTATTTTTAGTAAAGAAAGAAGCTAAAACTTTTCAGCGATGGTAATAGTATAAAATAAATAACTTTTATTACCTTTAGAAATATACTAAGTATTCTGTTCTTGTTTTATTAGGAAAAAAACCCATAGTATTGCGCTAACTATTCGTCGGCGATATAACATGATTAAACAAATTTTCAAGATTTTTTCCCCACAAGTACAAGTGAGGAGATTTTCAAACATTTGAATTTGATGAAAACAAAACAATGCAATGCAAAAAAAAACAAAACAAAAAAAACCTTGTTAACATAATTTCGTTTATTCGTTGGAATCAATGACACTGATATTATCAATGGCAAAACTATTGTATTCTCGTAGACAAACAGAATAAAGAATCGCAGTACAAAGCACATTATATGTTTATATTTGCTTGGTTGACCATGGTGTACATTTGTTAGAAGTTGGTATTTGCTATAAGTGTGTCAATATGCAAATTTTGTTATTAATGTTATCAATTCCAAGCAAAGATGATTTCATTTGTTAATTATATTTTTATGGTACTTTCTAAAGACAACGAACAATGGCAATATTTGGTTCATAAACAAGTAGGGGTAATTGCGCTCCATTGTGCTGTAAAATATTTGTCTACTTTCATTGTCCCGTATTACTGTTCGGGTCATATTATTTTATCGTGTTCGTTTTGTGTGTCTTGATAAAGGGGCAGATCACCTCGAAAAGTTGACAATTGTTTTTTGTTTTCTGTTCTTCTACGTAATTATTGACTCGAACTTGAATGTAAGTTATTTGCTGTGAATGGTTAAATGTCTAGGTTTTAAATTGATAATTTTATTTGATCTTTTTTATTGTTTTTCACTTTAGGAAATATATTGTGACTGATGTTATTAAACATGAAAAAGCTTCAACTTCAACTGCTACGACTGCAAGAAATGTTAGGCGTGGAATGGTAGTGACGTCACTGTTACTGATAGATCTCATTGGGGTTTAACTCGTTCACCACTGAAACGTCATATGGTCTGGTCTAGTCCTTGATTGAGAAGAACCTAAATGTGTCTTCACATACATTACCGTGTCCTGCTTATTCTGAATTACGTAAACAGTTTATAAAACCATATTACCACAAACATCCAAGTGTATATAAATTAATAATTCAATTTTGCTTGTTACGAGCATTTCCATTGGTTTAAAAATTTACTTTATCAGCCCATAAAGGAAAAAATGGCGTCGCCGTTCCATAACATAAAAAATCTATTCAAGTTAATCCTTAAATAATGTTATTTTCATTTAAAAATGTAAAAAGCTTAAATTTGCTGGGGAAATATATGATTCAGCCATCAGAAAAAAGGAAAACTCTCATTAATCCGCAGTAGTATAGCATATTCATATATTAGTCAATTTGTTTAATTTGCTATGAAGTAGATCGGAATTATCCTTCGCCATATTGAAACATAACAATTACATTGTATTATGCATTTATGTATATGTTAAACCTTTATGCTGTAAGGCATTTGGTAAATCAAAAACTTGAAAAACTTAAAACTTTAGGATGGTACAAGTTAACTAAAGTAATAAATTGGTTAATAGATAAGTAATATATGAATAGATTAATGAAATATTATCTTTATATAAGTTTATATACATGTATAACATAGCGTAGTTATAGGTACATCACAAATGAAATTACATATTCGCCAAAGAACTAAATGACAACTACTAGTATGTACAAGTATGTTGAAGTAATTAAATCATATACAATTTTTGAACAAAAAGACGACAGCACACGAATGACCTATCTTAATGTAAAGTTTTGTTAGCGGATGTACATCACAGCAAATCATGTGGACTCCAACCTACGTAACATCCTGGAAATGTTGTACCAGAAAACGTCATATGAAGGGATTGTTCGGAAACTAAATGTAATTAACACATACTTCGTGTTTAGAAAGTACTCTCCCAACAACAATATGTGATGATATTGGCTCTGGTAAAAAAAATAATAATATATATATATATATATATGCATGTTTCAGGTTACATAAATGAAAAAATAGGGTAGGTCAGTCGGGATTTTTTTTATATCTTATTTTTTTTTAAATATTTTTTTTGAGGAGGGGTTCAGTTGCTTTATTACTAAATTACGAAGTAAATTGCCTTTCAGGCTTTAGGCTGGCTAGAAGTCTTTTAAATCTCATTGCTTTAAACTTTATCTGGATATACTTAAAGCAAATGTAAAAATCTAAGCTGAAATCTTCACACACTACATATTTGTTTTGAAAAAATGTGATAAAATAGCTAGGGTCGGAAGTAAAAACTAGGGTAGGTTCAATAAATAGTTAGCAGAAGGAGAGACCAAAAAATATGTATGTTTCAGGTACCTCTACTTACCCTAGTTTTTACCTCCTCCCCTAGCTATAGCATTTAAGTGTTCGTGGTATTACCGGGGTATGAGAAGCGCAATTTATTTTAAGTAGTAAATTTAAGTTCATTGTTTACATGTGAAACAGAAAAATAGGTCATATACCTATTTGTTTCATTTGTATGTCCCATTTCAAAAATAAAGATACGATGAAAATGGCAATTATGCAAATATTTTCTATAATATGAAAAATTTAAATTCGACTTTTTTTTCTTTTAATCACTAAAACTACGTATGTCTGATACTAGTTAAGCAAAAAGTGTCACTTAAAGCTTAAGAATAGAAGTAAAAGACAGCATTTTTCTATATTCGAAAACATATTAATTATATTTCTAAGAAAGAATATGATGTTTTTGTTTTTTAACAAGTGAGTGATGATTTATATATCGTTTTAATAAATCTGCCATTTTCAAGAAAAATATGATAGTTTAGTTTGATACTTTACTTTCACTATTGTACCATTGTATAAATTTGCTGCTGAGCTGTCTAATGCAATCCACGAAACAAAATATTATTTTATTATTATTACCATTGTTTTAGATTATGTAAAATGCGCATTGTCATATCCATAATTTACTGATAACAAAAGAACAAACAATACATATTGATATAATACGTATACAGCAAAATCATCCTATGTTTTTTGTAAGTCCAATCCAGAACACCAGCTTTTGTTAATACTACTGGTACTTGTATGAGAAATTAATTACACATATATACGGTGTCATTGTACACTTGACGTGGCCTTCTGGTCCGTGTTCCGAAAGAATTGTTTACATTCGGCAATCATCGTCAGTCATCGTGACACGCCCACTTTCGATGGAACATTGGCAGACTCCGTGTGTATCGCTTACGTCAATCAAGCGAACATTCTGACATTCTCCTGCTGTGATCACAAATCTTCAACAAATTGTTGTTTTATTGGTACGTTCCTTCTGGATTCAAGTTTTTGGTCCGGTTTCCTCTTCTGACTTTAGATTCCATCGGGAGATCGCTTTCTAGAAGATGGAGATAAAATGAGACCTTGCTTCTCAACCCATGTGAGCTGCAGAACCGTTCGCCCTGCCACATTGCCCTGCCGCATGTGTTCAATTGCTTTTCAAGTGCTTTCTTTGGCAAATATGCGAGAGCAATCGTACCAGCCAGCTCCCCGCACATCGTCTGTTTTCTTTGAAATCGCAATACCAGGACCACACGTAGAATTTCCCGGCCGCCATTAATCTACAACCAAGTGACAATGGGAATGGTTTGTGGCTTTGTGGCTCGGTGTCCAACTGAAGGACCTGGATGGAAGTAGTGAAGGGAAGGGGGAAAGGAGGGGGACTGACATTTTCTATCGATGATAGAGATGATTACAAACGAATTTACGCCCTTACTGACACGAACAAATGTAAGATTCAAAGAAAATTGAGAAAAATAGAAAAGTTCTAGATTTCCATGCAAGATAATCAACTACAACCACAACCTTTAATGTTCTCTGTGTTTACATCTTATCGCGGGTTTTAGCAAGTAATGTGGGGGCTTTGAAACTCATACTTAATTCCTCGTTTAAGTACAATGTCGTTTTCAGAAAAGAAGAAATCTTTAGAATTTGTTTTATTGCATCCCGGTTCTCAACGCTACAGGACCACAAATAGTTTCGCGCTGCACTCATCTTTTCATGTGTTTTGGCGTTGAAGACTTTTCTACCTTTTTAGACTTTTCTAACATTTAGGTTAAACATTCAGAAGTAATAAACACGACAATATCGGGTTTGTTGAACTGTTAATTTTAATACATCGTATTTGTACAGAAATAAGCCTCAGTTGGTATAATTACTCAAACAATTGTGTGTGATATCATTACATATGTAGAAATACCTAACAACTCATGCTAATTTATGTACTCAATACATATATAAAGATATTACGAAAATTGCTGAACAAATCTTCATATTGTGAGTAAATGAGATTTACGCACAATAATTATAATCTCGTATATTACCTATCAAGGGGATTTGAATGTTATTTTGTATTTAATTATTTCGACATTTGCCTGTATTGTTTATATTATTTTACAAGAATTTACATGAAAATCTATCACATGTTGTATTATATTACAATTGTAAATTAAATAACAATAAAAATGTGACAATACGTTATTAATTGGCGTTATTTTTCAACAGAAAAGATAGATTGCAGTAATTATAACATTTCTTTAGCTTACACAAAATGTACGTGCCATTTATTAATATTTTTATGACAATAACATACCTTTCATATTGTTTGCGAATTTTCACGATAATACATCTACAATGGAATTTATTTCTCCCTAAGTTAAATTAAAAAAAATAAAATTCGTGCTTAAAGGTTATGACTTTCTATCTTGCTCATTGTTGATTTTGCCTTCCAGTTTCTATCAGAAATTATTACTTGAGCTAATCTCATCGCCATTGCCATTCATTCTGATCTTAATATATCCCGTTATCAGAGATGTAAATTCCTATCGCTGTTTATTACTTGTATCAATCATAAATGAAAGCTTGCGAACCCGAGAGATGAATTGCATTAATGAAAATACAAGTTGTAGTGTTTATTGATAAACAACACTTGTTAATAAACACGTTCTTTGTCTTCACATTTGCTGTGTAAGGCCAGTGTTTAGCACTGTTCTGTTACAGTTGATACATTTCGGATTAGACAGATTTGAGATCGCATCCGATTATAAGTATTAGTGTAACAAGTGTCTATGTTCAGTAACACAGACGATAGGTTTTTGGCTATCAAGCATCAATTCCAAGAAACCAGATTCTATATTTGTTCGGAAACTCAACGAAAATTCAGTTGAAAATAATGGAAAAATGGCGTTTATTCTGCTTGGCCATACGGCCATACCACATTAATATCACTATAATTTCTTTTCTGTATTCTAACTTGATAAAGTCTGCGTCGAGTAATCTGAATTATTTTTCGTTGAGGAAATATTATTTGAAAAGTTCTTTCTATAATTCAATAGAAGCGGTGATAAGCGAGGTTGGTGTATTTTGTAAACAATATAGTTTGGCCCATAACCATTGCTGACACTTCTATAATGACGAAACAGATGTATCTAATTGTTTTCTCATCGTGGTTTTGATCATATATCATTTTTACATGATACCTTTTCATTACAATTCCTCCTTTATCAACTTTTAACAGTTCCTTTTATTTTTATCACTGTTATCCCTAGGTAATTCATTATTTTTATCACTATTATCCCTAGGTAATTCATTATTTTTGTCACTGTTATCCCTAGGTAATTCATGGTTTTTATCACTGTTATCGCTAGATAATTGTTAATTTCATCGCTGCTAATACTAGGTAATTCAATATTTCTATCACTGTTATCCCTAGATGATTCATTGCTTTTATCACTGTTATCACTAGGTAATGCATTATCTTTATCACTGTTATCCCTAGGTAATTCATTATTTTCATCACTGTTTTCCCTAGTTAATTCATTATTTTCATCACCGTCAATCCTAGGTTAATAATTATTTTCATCACTGTTATCCCTAGGTAATTCATCATTTTATAACTGTTATCCCTAGGTAATTCATTATTTTCATCACTGTCAATTCTAGGTCATTCATTATTTTTATCACTGTTATCCCTAGGTCATTCATTATTTTCATCACTGTTATCCCTAGGTAATTCATTATTTTTATCACTGTCAATCCTAGGTAATTCATTATTTTTATCACTGTTATCCCTAGGTAATTCAATATTTTTATCACTGTTATCCCTAGGTAATTCATTATTTTCATCACTGTTTTCCCTAGGTAATTCATTATTTTCATCACTGTTTTCCCTAGGTAATTCATTATTTTCATCACTGTCAATCCTAGGTAATTCATTATTTTCATCACTATTTTCCCTAGGTAATTCATTATTTTCATCACTGTTATCCTAGGTAATTCATTATTTTTATCACTGTTATCCCTAGATGATTCATCATTTTTATAACTGTTATCCCTAGGTAATTCAATATTTTTATCACTGTTATCCCTAGATAATTCATTATCTTTATAACTGTTATCCCTAGGTAATTAATTATTTTCATCACTGTCAATTCTAGATAATTCATCATTTTTATAACTGTTACCCCTAGGTAATTCATTATTTTTATCACTGTTATCCCTAAGTAATTCATTATTTTCATCACTGTCAATTCTAGGTAATTTATAATTTTTATCACTGTTATCCCTAGATAATTCATCATTTTTATAACTGTTATCCCTAGGTAATTCATTATTTTTATCCCTGTTATCCCTATGTAATTCATTATTTTTATCCCTGTTATCCCTAGACAATTCATCATTTTTATAACTGTTATCCCTAGGTAATTCATTATTTTTATCATTGTTATCCCTAGGTAATTCATTATTTTTATCACTGTTTTCCCTAGATAATTCATTATTTTCATCACTGTCAATTCTAGATAATTCATTATTTTCATCACTGTTATCCCTAGGTAATTCATTATTTTTATCACTGTCAATCCTAGGTAATTCATTATTTTCATCACTGTTATCCCTAGGTAATTCATTATTTTTATCACTGTTATCCCTAGGTAATTCAATATTTTTATCACTGTTATCCCTAGGTAATTCATTATTTTCATCACTGTTTTCCCTAGGTAATTCATTATTTTCATCACTGTTTTCCCTAGGTAATTCATTATTTTCATCACTGTCAATCCTAGGTAATTCATTATTTTCATCACTGTTTTCCCTAGGTAATTCATTATTTTCATCACTGTTATCCTAGGTAATTCATTATTTTCATCACTGTCAATTCTAGGTCATTCATTATTTTTATCACTGTTATCCCTAGGTAATTCATTATTTTCATCACTGTTATCCTAGGTAATTCATTATTTTCATCACCGTCAATCCTAGGTTAATCATTATTTTCATCACTGTTATCCCTAGGTAATTCATTATTTTTATCACTGTTATCCCTAGGTCATTCATTATTTTTATCACTGTTATCCCTAGGTAATTCATTATTTTCATCACTGTTATCCTAGGTAATTCATTATTTTCATCACCGTCAATCCTAGGTTAATCATTATTTTCATCACTGTTATCCCTAGGTAATTCATTATTTTTATCACTGTTATCCCTAGGTAATTCATTATTTTTATCACTGTTATCCCTAGGTAATTCATCATTTTATAACTGTTATCCCTAGGTAGTTCATTATTTTCATCACTGTCAATTCTAGGTCATTCATTATTTTTATCACTGTTATCCCTAGGTAATTCATTATTTTCATCACTGTTATCCCTAGGTAATTCAATATTTTTATCACTTTCAATCCTAGGTAATTCATTATTTTTATCACTGTTATCCCTAGATAATTCATCATTTTTATAACTATTATCCCTAGGTAATTCAATATTTTTATCACTGTTATCCCTAGATAATTCATTATCTTTATAACTGTTATCCCTAGGTAATTCATTATTTTCATCACTGTCAATTCTAGATAATTCATCATTTTTATAACTGTTACCCCTAGGTAATTCATTATTTTCATCACTGTCAATTCTAGGTAATTTATTATTTTTATCACTGTTATCCCTAGATAATTCATCATTTTTATAACTGTTATCCCTAGGTAATTCATTATTTTCATCACTGTTATCCCTAGGTAATTCATTATTTTTATCACTGTTATCCCTAGGTAATTCATTTTTTTTATCCCTGTTATCCCTAGATAATTCATTATTTTTATCACTGTCAATCCTAGGTAATTCATTATTTTCATCACTGTTATCCCTAGGTAATTCATTATTTTTATAACTGTTATCCCTAGATAATTCATTATTTTTATAACAGTTATCCCTAGGTAATTCATTATTTTTATAACTGTTATCCCTAGGTAATTCATTATTTTTATAACTGTTATCCCTAGATAATTCATTATTTTTTATAACTGTTATCCCTAGGTAATTCATTATTTTCATCACTGTTATCCCTAGGTAATTCATTATTTTTATAACTGTTATCCCTAGATAATTCATTATTTTTATAACTGTTATCCCTAGGTAATTCATTATTTTTATAACTGTTATCCCTAGATAATTCATTATTTTTATAACTGTTATCACTAGGTATTTCATTATTTTCATCACTGTTATCCCTAGGTAATTCATTATTTTTTATAACTGTTATCCCTAGGTTATTCATTATTTCAGTATCATATCATATCTATTGAATAGATAATCAATTTAATATGAAGGACGAGTGGATGATATGCTACTTAGGTTTAATGTTTTAGAGCATTTAAAAATAACTTAACGAATTAGAAAAAAACCACATTAACTTTGGATTTCGAGATCCAAAAACAACGTGAGTAAAGTAAGATTTACTGCCGAGTTGTCCCACCTTCCGTTGATTATGACGTCACAAAAATCATGTCAAACGATGACAGCATAGTCGCCGGATGGTGGGGCTAATCGAAGGTACATTGTACTTTATTCGTTTTTAGATCTCGAAACTCCCGAATTCAAGAATGCTTACAGTTATCCAGACGGAGGAAGCATCAGGTGTGACTACATACTGGCTGGCGATTGGTCGAAAGAAAGACTAATCGAAGAAAAACCACCAATCGTCTATCACCTATTTTGACTTTGATTTAGAATTTTTGACCCATAGTATCATCCAATGTCGCCTTGTTAAGGTTGTCAAACCAGAGGTTAGTAAGAATTGATAAAAGTATCTTTTAGTTGATCATAATACTGTCCGGTTCCACGTCAGTTCTTTGATTCCCGCACCTCCGACATTCCTTACAATTCTATTGCCCCAACGAGTCATTAATCCGGAATAGGAGTGCTAGTAGTAGAATTTCAGACTAGTTGTCACCGCGGCGACTGGGTATGCCGATTTTGTTATATGATTGTTAAATCCACGTACATTTATATAAGAATATGTAGAGAATATAGAAGAAATCATATGTATAATAATGTAATATAACACGAGTGAAGACTCAGAATTCAACGCACTATTATAATTTATTACTTTTCATTTTTTTTTATTAACCACTGTCTACCATTGTATTGTATAAGTATTTGTGCCCCTTGATTAACAATTTAAAAAAAAACAAATCACGCGCTAATCGCAGTTTCGACTGATCAAGAGTATTTCAGCTTTGATGTTGAATGAAGCATGGATTCTCGGGGAATAATAACGGACGGTCCACTGTGCTCTGAATTTTTGCCGCCTGATACCATACTGGTATCAGTAGATATGTCGGAGTCAATGAAAACAGTAAAAACTATTTACATTTGCTAATCGTTGACCGTTATTTAAGTAAATTAAATCTGTTTGCCAAAAGTTTTGAAATAGGTCATAATGGTATGGCAAGAGGCTTATGGTCCTTAACGTCACCGGAGTTTGGATACAAAAGGAAACAAAGACATCTAAACACTAATTATTGGCCCATCATTCTCTTATAGTCAGTCAGAAGTTTTATCAATTTGACCTTTTATCTATGAAGGGTAATTGGTTCCATCAAATATGTTGATTCAAATTATTTTTGAAATTTTAGTCATTTCGACCCCTTTTGACATATAATTCACAATGTTGATTGGGTCGTATGCCTATTTGTGCCAAAATGTGGTAATATGTCGAGACATCCTAACCACTCGGCCACCATGGCCCCATTAACTCTTCAAATGTTTAGTACAAGTTCATTGTCAAAACGTTTTTTTATATGTCTATATTTTTCTTGAACTGCTTGAAACTCGTCGTGGTGATATGATTTTGATGGGCGCTTTTCTTTAAGGTTTCTAAGACTTCAATAACTTCGAGTCGAGGTAGATAAGCATAATAATTGTTACATGTCCAATTAAAATTTAACAACAAAGTTAAAATCATTTTATATCAGGTGAGGTTTTTGACGAAAACAATTTTTTATACATTTTTTAAAATTATCTAATGCGAGATTTTACCTTAATGATTTTAGATTCCAAGTCTTATTTCATCTTAATAACCGACGAAAATCATGTTTGAGGTACTGATATTACGATAACTTGATTTCTTCAAATTTCGTGCAATGATAGCATAACTAAGCAATAATAACTTGCCATAGATTAGAAATATGTAATTGATGGCAGGGGACGTGTGTTGCTTGCAACACTTACTTTAAGCTTGTTTATCCGGATGTGTAACCCACGTATTCTTTTTAGAAGTTTTATCCATTTAGTGTTAATTTAGATGTGTTTCCCAGCTTAACGACAAACGTGAAGCTGTCAATTTCTGTTATTTTTACCAAATACCCCCGCCCACCTCCTTTTTCTTCACATTTATTGTCCATTACTTCAAAGGTTGATCAAATTGTTTCTTTCAATGATATGTTTATTTTTTTATGAATATCCAACATGTTATGGTAAATGTTTACATTACTAATGTAAAAATGAGAGCGCCAAAACGTTTTGATCAATTACTTTTGATTGATACGGTTGTTTTGAAATAAATAAATTTTCTAATACAACTGGTCATCTGATACGCGACTTAGCTCTATTCATTTTAAAGTATCTTGTCCTAAGCTACAAATTGAAACACCCCTGCAAACTGCTTACACTTGTTCAATACATCAATCTTGCTTGTAACAAACATTTTCATCAATTTATAATTTACTTCATCAGCCTATAAAAGGGGAAATGACATTGTCATTTGTAACGTCGCTTCTGATTGGATGATATAACGGCGTAATGATTCCATAGAAAAAAGTCTCTCCACCAAATTTGAATTTCGAAGAGATTATCTATAGTAGATTTCTTGATCATATATTGTTGTATTCAGATGAAACTTGCATCAAATACAATAAACTGAATTATAAAATAGGAATAAATCGTTGCATTATTTTGCTTATGTGCTGACAATCTAAAATAGGAGGCATTGCTTGTTTTGTTATTTCAAATTTAGACTTGAGTTGGATATTATATTATATCTGTTTCGATGTCCATATAATTTCAGCGAAGACGAACTTGATATTTCTATATAAAGGTGATGATGTTTTGTAGATTACAGGTCGTTTTTTCTTTACCTCTGGCATGCCTTTGGAAATTTATCGGAGTAAGCTGCTCTTGTTAATAGTTAAATTAACGCAATAAAGATGTGGTTATCTGCTTAGCACGTCAGGAATAATATATCTAAATATTCCTTTTGTGAAAAAATAAAATGTTCCACGTTTTAAACGCGTAAATTAGAAACCGTAGATACCATTATTTGTTCTGTTATTGATAATGTAATTGGTTTGTAGAAAATTATCGATACCTGTAAGGAGGTAAATGTATCAAAAGCAGCGCTAGAAAATGTTCCTTGTATAAAATATTTGAAAACATGAATCTGAAATAGTTTTAAGATTTTTTTTTTATTCTAACAATATAATATATATTTATATTTACAACATAATTGTATACATTTAAAATACGTTCACAGATTCACAACATTTACACATATAGGTAAAAGTGTATTTCCTAAGGTCACATGAAAACGAGATCACAGAACGAGAGTTCACGTTATCAGCTGTTCGTTAATGGTCTTTGTGAACTGCTCTTTGACAATATGTCACCAATTTATTGTATCAGTTCTTAATATCCATTTTAATGAAGAGAATATGTTTTATTTTATGTTGCCCACATTTCAAAATGTAGCTTAATTCTGTACTTATAAAAGTCTCTCGAATCTCCCGATACTTGAATCATTTAATGCAGAACAACACCGTTTTGAGACAAACACATTCTCATCAAATATTTCGTTTTTCAATAAGTACATCATATATCAAAGTTCAAAATAAATTACAAAGTCAACATGATCCACGCCGATTGGCCATTCCCAATATCGTGTCATGTCCAGTTGAGCACCTGAAGTATATATAGGTCAAAGATGATATCAATGGATGAAAAATGTCCCGGAGTCACGTGGTCACATGGCACATTTCTCGAAATACGGTGAATGGTGGAGAGATGCGTTCATGCCGTTGGTACTGTAGGGGAAGTAAGATTTTCTGTCACATGATGTGTTCTGGTTATAACTTTGGGGAGGAAGTCTCATGCCTGAAAAATATAATGAAGAATGAAATTACTTTAAGGCTTAAAATCAAAAACAGATATATCGAACAACGTCTCCAGACTATCAATACGATAACAATAGGAATATAAACGAGTAGTCAACTTCTGAAAAATCAACCGATCAATGACAAAATTACAAATATAGAATACTAATTTGAATTCGCACACGTCAAGTATTTTGTAGCAAAGACAATATAACTAGTGTGCCGAAATATTCACATCTATAACAGAGAAAATGACATAGTACAAAGTTAATTAGCAGGTTTCTTTTTATATAAATTGTACACTGAAGATACATGTATTTCTAGAACAATGCGGTCAGTTTAAAAGCTGATATTATAACACCATTACTTCTTATAACCACACCTAACAACAATTTTACTAGAACAGTGTCTGCATCTTACGGTAATTATGAAAATAATGAGCCGATTCAGAGGCTATAGCTCAGAATGTTTTGATATTTTATTATTATTTGTTCACTCATGAATTTTAAGTTAGGTTTTCTGTTGGGAATATGACTTTTAGTTAATGTGCAATGCATGCAGATTTTATTGTTGTTATAATTGCATTCTATAGCGTATCGTTATTTTTATCATTGTTAATGAATTCCAAATGAAACAAAACATATATCAGTATATATTGAGTCACCGAAACGCTTGAACTGGGCGGATTCCCAATGGCGTAGCAGCCGTATAAAACTGGTTGGCTGGCAGAGATAATCGACGGTAAATGTCATCAGAGAAATTACGGATCGGTAAAAAAACGGATTATTAAGATAAGACAAAGCACCTACGGACACACGGATCTGAAAATAGCTTTAACTGCTTGGCTCGGATTTGTTGAGTAATGCTGCGACATCTCGTTATGAGAAACCAGGCGATAGTAACACTAAGAATTCCGTCTGTTTAATGTTTCGCTCCGCAAAAATGTGTTTTTCCCGTGACTTCTTGCTCCGATTTTTCGTCAAACCTATCCTTCACCACTTTTTACATTACATAAATGGTATCGTCTGCGCACAGCTGTTGGGTTATGCGATGTGATATTTAGTGATCAAGCCAAGCTAACTGACGTAGTAGATTCGTGTATATCAAGTAGCCATTCAATAATCATATCTAAAATTAAGAAATCAGTCACGTGATTGATCTTCTTTTACCACGCGCATATTTCAAATATCAAGAATCCTCTGTCAAAGATGAGATAAGAATGAGTTCTGTACGAAACTGTATTAAAAGGGAGAAACGTTAATAGTATACGCTGTCTAAAATCAAATGCATTTGAATTATAAAAATATATTCAAATATACGGCTTTCCGCTAACATTTGAGCAAGGCAAGTGTATAGTTTACGTAAGAAGAATTTAGTAATCTTCAATGTTGTTGCAATGTTTTCTTTAAAAGTTATTTATCAAAATTATAATTTTAATTTCACGGGTTCGAATATCACTTTTGCTGTTTTCATTGTCGCATCAATTATCATCACTGTGTTTTTTTATCTTTCGCAACACTAACTAATTATCTAGATGAAAGTTCGGTGAGTATTTCAGCAAGCATCTAACTTAGAACAATGTGTTTCTGATTTTATAAATCTATCAGAATATGAATATTGTTCATAATTATATTATATTGCATATATTAATATATAATATATATTGCTTACACTTTCAACTTGTAAACGGCGTTAAGACTTATCTTTTATTGTATCCTATTTGAAATCACCAATAATCGGTGCATAATTCGTTATTTGTAAATTAAAAGAAGTATATCTCTGCCATTGCGGGTGGGTATTAATTGTGACATCAAATGTTAATTAGCGAGCGTGACGTTATAATTTTCAGCTCACAAAATGATTGTGTCACAGTCAATGTCTACCCGCAAGGGAAGTAACTCTGCAATAAACAAGGAATACATAAAGGCGATAAATTGTCAGTTATTTTTAAAATGCATAACTTTCAAGACGAAAAGAATAACAATGACACAATGAATTTTGTAGTCACCATTTGTCAAATATTTAATATGTATGCAACTATCAAAATGATAAACGACAGGACAGAACTTATATAAGAGAAAGACGCCATGAAATAGCGCTTTGCGAGATTTATTTGACCAAACAGCATTTTATTTTATTAAATTAAAATATTTTTAAGATTATCATTATTAATGATGATTTGGGTTAATGATAATACATTCATAACGATGTTAAAAGATATATTGTAACACTATCCAATGCATCAACATATGTTACTTGGAATACTATTGTTAAGACTTGTTTTCAATGTCAACAAATGTTTTATAGACAGACAGACAGACAGATTCTTTATTTCCTCAATATTGAGATTACATGTTTTACACGAATGAAATGTTATAACATTAACTCGATTGAATCAAAGATAACATGGTAACTGGTGCATAAGTTACATATTTTGTGATAAACAATGCAGGGTATGTACATAGGCAATTGGTCAGTTAAGCTGACATTTCAGATAAAGTGTCACTTTGTAAGAAGAAAATTTACTTTAGAGATCATAAGCTCTACGTATCGGGCAACTCCGATGATGCAGCTTTCCCACTCGTCATTTTCTATTTCCATGCAAATTCTACTACCCAGAATAAATAAATATTGATCATCATCTTCGAGTAAGTCAAATTTCACATAGTCACTAACTTTTAACGTATTTACAACATGTTCTAACAATGCATCCCTGGATTCGTATAAGGATGGATACTGTATAAGGAAGTGCTTAGCAATGTTATCCGTTTCTTTCCGACACAATTTACAAATGACACTATTCGTTTCTGATCTGTATGAAAGTTTATAAAGTTTGAAAGTGAATAATTCCACAATAGCCCATGTCTGTTTTATATGGATAGAAACGATATATGAAAATATGTACTTTGCAAAATTATCATTTAATTGATACTAGGTTTACGTTATTAAGAGTTTTTAATATTTCAGTACAGAAATATTGATTGACGTGTTTTTGGCTTAGTTGGAACACAAAATATAAATCCAATGGGACAAAAGATAAATACATTATGTGTTCTGTTTTATATGTCACCAACCTATTTTCGTGTAGATTTAATTGATTAAAAAACATTTTTGAAAATTTAATAACGATTAAATTTCTTTCAGGTTATTGAAGGAAATGAACTATGGATATGTACATGTGATTACACAATACAATATAGGGGCATTCTAATACATGGTAATTATGTTTATTTTATAATAATATGCAAATATTGATCGCATAATCCATTTTGACATAAATATATAATTGTGTTCAAACAAAATACGTATTGATATAAATAAACTGATATCAATTTAACAAATGTTTCGGCTATATTTGTTGCTACATGTATATAGCAATTTTATATATTAATATTATGATTTAAACCTTGATATCTTGAAAAAAAGTGATCACTATATATTCTAGCTTATTTGATTGTTGATTTAAATGCTTACATCATAAGCTAATATACATGTTTTGTATTTGTATATTAATTGATACACCTTCTAGTAATTGTATTATACTATTTGTGTGTTATTCCTATGTTCCGGTGTAGCTATGTACAAGCCTTTACACTAGACGCGGGGTGGTCCGCCGAGGGAGGGATCACCTACTCACCATCTGCTTTACCACTTGGCCCCCCTTCCATGGCAGATGACATTTACAACCTCTTTTATTTGTATTGAAATACTCAAGCATAATCTAAAATAATACAAAATCAGTAATTCGTCTTTGTAAATAAAATTGGATCCTACTCGTAAACCAGGCGATATTTAGCAGCATTCTAGACCACCAGAAAGAGGCCGTGTGCTCACAAATTATTTTGACCCCTTGGGTGTTAAAACAACACCTAGGTAGTTAGATATATAGGATGAGGCGGAGACAAGTACTAACATATGGTAGAGTAGAGCCCCGGTTATCAACTACTGCTATCACTCCGACTACTCTCAAATTCTTATCATTGTTTTCATCTCCAGGCTTCTCTACATACACTCATGTGAAAAAAAGATTTAAAAAAATGAATTGTGTTTGAAAAGCTAAACAGAGGGCGCCTACATATCAGTTAAAATGTGCGATTTGATCTGCGCTTACGGAATATACCTCGCGGTGTAGTAAGTTCACAGACTATATAGTGTCATTATCAACATTACTCTAACGCTTTGTTTGTTCTTTTCCTTTGTATACTTCATCCAACAAGTACGTGAACTGGTGACTGTTTAACCTCGGTATTAATGCTTGATTTACTTACTCATGTTATCAGATTTCTCTGTAATAATAACATGACATCCGGCAAATTACATCCGGCAAATTTTACTTTTTGAGTCCTGAAGCCATTTTTTTTCAAGAAATTGAATTGGCTTCATGGAAATTTAACAACACTGTTGAAAGTGTGCTTGCTCGTAAAAGCATTGTGACAACGTTTAATAAAACCCTTTTGAAAAGCAAAATACTTGATAATCAAAAACAATATCCGTTATATCGTTTTATCTGATAAAACCGTATTTTTGTCAAATTTTAAAGTCAGCTTTATATAATAATTATGCGCTGGGTTTGGATACATATAAAACCATATATTGTGTTTTTTTACGAATTAACAGTTATGAAGAAACACGTATTCTCTATTATATCTATTACTGTATTAATTGCTAGGTTGCAGTTACTCATGTGGAAGTAAGTGGTTGTGTGTCTCCTGCCTGTACCTGCTTACTTCCCGTCAGTTATTATTATTATATAAGGTTGTTAATGATTTACAGATTCACATATATACCTGCCATATTTTCATATCAATCACGTGTTTTTCTTTTCTTTTGGCGTTTGATGTTTTTGTACTTATTTATGTTCTTCGGAATTTCATAAATTTACCTTGCGTGAATATAATATCATTGATTATACTTTTCTTTTAAAACAGTTGCATCTTATGAGCTTACATGAGCTTTTTTGATTTCCCACGTTTCATAACATCGTTTAATCCCTTTATACACTCAATAGTAGAAGATTGCGTTTGTGTTTGTGTTGAAATAACTGTTTAATACGAAATACAGTCAACACAAAAATAATGAAGGATCTCTGTACATAATTTCTCTACTCTAGTCTTTTTTAAGGTGAACGACCAAACAGTTTCAATATTAACATCGATAACCGAGATGTTCACACAGAATGGTAATGGACAGTGGTTTACTTTGTACACGTTTTTTCATGTTCTCGATAAGGCGGGGAAAGATAACATACGGCCAATATCATTCTAAATGTAACTCTTAATAGCCATTTCTTCAGAAGTTTCCATATTAGAAACCACTTTTGCAATGTATACTATGATACCGTCGTTAAAAAGTAGCGATCGGCTTGTTTCAATGATGAAAATGGCAATGGAGATGAAATAAAAAATGAAGAATAATATCAAACGTAAATTCATAAATTACTGACGTTTTACCGAAAACATGATCTAATTTCAAAACGAAGAAGTTACTATTTGGTTTTATAGCAACGGATTAGCGAGAAGTACAAGGCTACAGATAGGAACAAGACACAGGCTCCTGAAAAAGCAAAGGAGGATGGTTACAATAAACAAGTTTTCCAAGTAAATAAATTGAAATTTAAGAAATTTCTTTGTATTTGTTTGTTTTAATGTTGAAGATAACAAAAAATTCGCTTAGCGTATTATTACCATTGATTACGATAATTAGTACAATGTACAAGTCATAATTTTATCTTTAGTAAGAAAAATGATGGTAATAAAATAACAATTAAAATTGTTATACCCCTATAAAATAGTTTCTATACAAAATATATCGACAAAAATGCCAATAAATGAACTGTTCCGTCGAGCGGTCCAAAGATCTGTTAAAATCGACTGTTAAAATGTGCTGTTGGACCGGAGTGACGTCACAATGAAGTATAACAAAACAGTTATCGACTGGGTTTTCGGGCAACAGATACTTTCTTGGACCCTCACACAAACTGTTGTCCTCGGCCTTCGGCCCTCGGCCTCGGGCAACAGTTTGTCTTCGGGTCCAACAAATCATCTGTTGCCCTCAGCCCCAGTCAACAACTGTATACTATCATTGATAAAGACATCTTGTATTATTTGTTAATTTCTATTTTGTTTTTACTTAAATCACTCGTATCTTTTTAATAAAAAGATAAATAATATCTTTAGGTTTACCTACATATAATTATATACATTAATGATTGTTACTTCTTACTTGGAAAGCTAAGTAAATATCATCACAATCTAACACCCATTATAAATGAATAGACACCCATTATAAATGAATAGGCATATGTAAATTGAATATAAGAATTACAGATATTTGGTTTATTGATGTTGACCTTCAGTCAGACGACACGGCATACCACGAACATGATAATATGGCGGATTACCTCACGCAGATAAGTGTATTGTCTACCTACGTACGAACACAAGACACGGCGCGTGCTTCCTTGGCATGCGTCCTAATAATAATACAAATGGCCATACTAATAACGGGTCCATGCTGGACTGTAGTGCAGGACTGGCAGGGGGTGCGGCGCTTAGATTAGTCTGAGTTACTTTATGAGTGGTCAGTAGTTGTAGATAATCTGTAGTACAGAAATGTTCTTGTTAACAATCTTGTTCTTGTTCACGTCAGTGTTCAATACTAATGTTCTTGTCCAATACCAAGGTGAATAGATGAACCATAATCTGATGCGGGTATTGTTTTGTTAAATAACCTCTCCTTTTGTTTAAACATTATTTTACCTCATTTATCTGATTATTGTTTGTGTAAATACAGTCCATTATTATTGGTTAACAAATATATAGGCAGTTTCCTGAAATCTGAAGAAAAAAACCAGAGTAAATTAATTATCTACTTATCGATAAATAGGACACCTGGTATCTTTTAAATCAAATAAGGATATTTTTGTCTTTTATTTGATTTTATATATAAACAACAAGATCACGCAATGATATATAGAAGCAATTTGGTCAATATTTCATACATTTTATTATATTACGTTGTTCACAGTTTTACATTTGCCATGACAAAACATTTGCAGCATTTGACAATTCAAATCTGTAGTTAAAGAAATTCCTACAAGTACCAGTATACGATTGATATAACAAACCGAGTGTATTATGATAGTATTTTTTGTATTTACGTATGTTTCGCTATGTTTTAATTAACTTTGTTGAAGATGGTATGATATTGATATTGTTATAGGCAAGTGTTAATTTTTATTGCATTATGCTGACTTCTAAATGCAATTTAACAATTTTGTTTTTGTCTTTTCTTTATGTTTTAATTACTCAAATAATGACTTAGGGAGCTGTGAATAAGACATGCGCTATTGAAGCTTTCTTTCAATTATGTAAAGAGAATATTGATATTTATCTTTTTAATAATTAATGCGTATATCGCTAATTCACTTTACGCTGGTGACTATACTAACGGCTGAACACTTTTGTGTAATATTTATTATATATAATAAAATGTATTATATATTTATGTATAAATTTCCTACATCTTCTCTAAATGATGCGAATATCGCCTCATTAACTACGGTCATCTAATAAAATAACTAGCAATTTTTTACCCTCCCATACCCAGCGTTGCAGGCCGGCTGACATCTCTCCCGGTCCAAGTTAATGAATAATGTCCTTACTACTGATCTAATATTAATTCAGACATTTAAGCCATTAACTCTGTTTTCTTATCGTGTCTGGTTACCAGCGTCTAATGATGTGGTAAGGTTCACTTACTGTTAATGACAACACGTTGGTCTGGTCACATGATTTACCGAAGTCAGCTAATTATAACTCTGAATCGTCATGGGAGTTGTGTTTCCTTTTAGTTACGTCATTGGTCACTAGCGAACAGGTGTTTTTGAGATCAAGGTCACGTTCTGGATTTGTTGTAAGCATGTATGAATACAAATGTCTTAGGTTCAGAACAGTTTTCGACAGTATTGGCTCCTTATTTTTTTCTTTTAGATACAGGACTAATTTTGTCCGAATTTTGAGAATCTCTACACTAGGTACAATGTGGTTATTACATCCAAGTGGAATAGATTCATACAGGGTACAAATGATCTTTGTTTTGGTTTTATATTTTATGTTCTCGATATGATTGCTGCGCTCCTTATAGCATATGTACTTTTCAAATATATTATATAATGCTTCATTTTTTTATTAGAGGATGAACTGTGTCAAGCCTGAAGAAAAGAAATCATTAACCCTACCTACCAGAATGTGATAACTCCTGGTCATCGCTGGTTGGGAGATATGTTATGTGTGGCCTCGTAAACAAAGGATTCTCGTCTTAGCTAAAAGATTATTAAATGATAGGTGAACAAGGTAGAACACAAAACTCGGATAGCTACCTGTGATTTTTTTCCGTAGTGAGTATTGCGATAATTTCAATAGTATAAAGAGTAAACTTGAGAAAAAAAATCATATGATATGTGCAATTTATATGTAATATTTAGGTTTCGATTTGTAATTCACATTTCAAATATTTTTGTCAGCTATGGTTTTCTGTCTCATTTGTTTAAATAAAGGGACATGAAATAGACTTTCAGTAGAAATATTTTTAGTAACAAGAGCAAGTATTGTAAGATAATAATAAATATTCCAATGAAAAAGATTAAATAATAAGTTATTAACAGAAAAATAAATAAATCTGTTTAAGATAAGATGATAAGATATTAACAGAAAAATGAATAAATCTATTTATAATATATATATTTTTAAAAGATAGAAAAAAAATATAAAGAAAGATATTTTCAAACCGACGAACAACTGAGAAATCTACAAAGTTGGGTTGGTTTTTACAACAAGGTATTGAAGAGGTCTTGACCCATTGCAAGAGATCTGTTTGACGTACACCTCTGAAGCACAGAACGTTGAACCTTCCGGAACACTTTGCTATATCTCTTACAAGTCAGTCTCGCTTTCTCGATGTACAATGTAGTTGTCCTCTAGCGTACTATTACCATTAAAATGTCGTCAGTAAATAACCGAAACTTCCATTGACCCACTTCTCAAATACGGTCACGAATTCGTCGTCTGACCGGAAATGACGTCAACTCATATATGTTTGTTTCAGTTTGAGAAAGGTAAGGATTCGATAGGAATTATAGCACGGTACTCAACTTAAGTGAAAATACTACCTCTAATTTGCATCACTTGCCATGTTTGAATTCAATATCGTGTTAAAGAATGACTCGAGACCTGTGCAACTTTGTAGCCAGTATGCGAAACATTTTATCAAAATAAGTCATTAAAATCGCTGGAAATGAGATCCGCTGCCTCCGTAACATTTGTTAAGGAGGTATATTTGTTTGATGAAGAATTGATTTAGCATTGATAACGGTTTCGTTATTCGGCAGGTATTGGCATGTGTCGTAATGTGATGAATTGTATATAAACATTTTTTTGAGGATAGTAAGTGGTCCAAGATCTTAAAAATAATTTTTCGTTGATGTCATGTCATGTTTCTAGTTAATTGTTCAATCATGGTTGTATTTTTGATGTTGGTGGATTAGACTGAAAATACTCACATTTGCGTTCAAATACACTCCATCTCAACTGAACAACAAATCAATAAACCTAACCAAAATCAATCACTGCGCTCAAAACACTAGGTTATATAAAACATATGTTTGTGATGTCGTTTAAATGTTAATGTGTGTAAATCAAAGTATAATAAAACTTACAACAGTAACTTAGCGAAATTAAACTAAATATCAAATATAAATTAAAAACTGTGAAACACTCGATTTCCTTCTCTACGACAGACAATTTGCCTCAGTGATATGCGTCTACTGTGAGAGCTACAACGCATACCCGTTCAGTAATAGTGTTGTAAATTGTGTTGTCAACGAATATTCCAAATAGATACACAGAAGTGTGATATTTTCAGAACAAAAAACAAAACAAACATGTTTCACACTACAAAATTGCACAAAATATTAAACAATGGTTTGAACGAAAATCAAGGTAACAAAGTATAGATTGACGTATCCAAAATCACAAACATATAACAGAAACAGGACGTTGGATGAGCATTTCCTAGTAGTACAGGTGGTCGTTGAAGCAGGAGCTCCGGAGGAGCTTGAGACGTCCAATACCTCATTGAAGACACTTCCACACAAAACACCAAATCTCTGAGATGGTGCTACATTCTCGTATGACTTTGTCAGAGCTATCGGAATTTGAGACATGCGAGGTGGATTGCACTGGACAGATGCCCACTCTAACACATGTCCGAGTTAGAGGTGACGGACGCAGCCAAAATACGGGCCATTATCAATCATTATACAGGGCACCAGACAGGGTTCGTGTATCATTTCACAGACAGAAGAGCTTCGATTTCCACTAATTCAACCATTACACAATATAAGCATTGTCTCTACATTTCATTTGTCGCAATGATTATTTGAAGACGTATTGTAATCCTTGTCTGCCTTCGAAATATTTTTATCTTCAGTTATTTGATAATTTGTTTTAAAACATAATTTCGTTTTTTAAAAATATTCCTTGTTTTCATATTGATTTTTACTCAATCTGAATTATCTTAGTCAAACTCCCTCATTATCCAACAATTCTCTCACGATTTTTCTCTCTCAATTTATCGAATATATTAAACATTTTAAAACAGCCTTTTTATATTTCTGGCTAACAATCTGTTGTAAAAATGTTACCTACTTAAACAACAGTAGTTCTGTGGTGTCGAGAGCAAGGTCCTCGTTTGTCTAGACTGGTATTCTGTTTTCTTGAATTAATTGTTATTTATTTTTCTTTTCTTGAATTAATTGTTATTTATTTTTCACCGATCTCAACTTTGATACAAGAAAAAGAAGCAAAAATGCTGAAGCTTTCTAAGAAAATGAGAAACGTTTGCTATTCATCTTGCAATTTTTCAGTAAATATTTTGTTTAAATTTGCTTAATCGGCTTTGAGTTCAGACCATTGGTTCGTTATGATGTTAACATTCAGTAATTTTGTCATTTTGACTTGATGGGCCACGAATTATTTTTAAACTCGTGTCTGTATCATAGCTATCTAAAATGAGATCAAAATTAACATTTACAAGCGGTGAATTGTTCTATAAAGAGTTTTGAGTAGCTTCGGTATTTTGGAAGGTGCATTCGAAAGAAAGTATTTATCTTAGATGTTTGAAAGTTTGAGAAGGTTTATGTCTTGAGGAACTATTGAACAGCTTTTGTTGTTCTAAAAGGAAGTTATTTATGTTATAAGTTTGAAAGGTCTTCATGAACCTGAGACCGTTGGGGTGCTCTGCACTGAAGTACAAACGCCACATGTATTGTAAACTACTTCAAAGTCGATAATTCCCGGAATTGTTTTTCTAATAGTTTAAACCCACGGAGCCTGATACGGGAACGGTACCCCCAAAGCAATGCAGTGGGAGAGAAAGCATGCGCGTCGGTGAACGCTGTGCTGTTACGTCACGCGCTAGGGGTTCCCTGCATGACAGCGCGGCCAAAATAAACAAACATACGCCAGTTATTATCATCGGATCGGGTCCAGAGCTCGGCTATCGTATCGATGTGCCATCAATCTCTATCAGACTGACCCACCAACGGGCCAGTGTATTCCCCCGAGGAATAGGGGATAAAGGCAGATTTTCTTCAGCATTTCTTTGATTTTTAACGCGACGAAAAATGAGAGAAGAAATAATAATACTGATTCTTCAGATCCAGGCTCGTTTGTCTTGGCGTGCAAAATCATGTTTTCATATCCAAAGATATCTCTTTATAAGATCAACATTGAGATTACAGATTAAATACGGCGATAGTGAACATCAGCCAAACCTGTCGTCAAGTACACAGAGGGATCGCGTCACTTGGTAGGGCGCTATGGTAATAGGAGAAATATGTAGGGATTTAGATTATGTACAGAAGAGAATTTTGATTTTGTTAAAACGGCGTAATCAGTTTTGTAAAATTGTATCTATTACCTGGCTCTTTGTATATAAGTTTTTTTACAAGTCTAGTATCAATTATTCTGATTCGATGAATGATATTTTTTTATCATTTTCCTTTTATTAATTTTCATTATAACATGATATTACACACATGAAAGACAATACACAATTTATCATTTCATACTTGAATATAAGCTACCACTTAAAGTACATACTACCTTACTAAAGTGATGTAGATGACAAGACAATCTTAGTATGGAAGCTTAAAACATAAGTGGTTCAAATAGCATATGATTATAAAATGTATATTGTTTTGAATTATTAGTGCATGATATGTTGTCATTTATCATATATAACATGTTCTACTTCTGAATGAAGAGACCACATTACAAGTTTAAGACAATCATGAAAATAGAAGCAAATACGCAGCTTTGACACCAAAATTGTACAGATAAATACTGTTTCATTTTGAAATTTTGAAATATGAATGCAAGTTTGGTATATATACACACATATATGTAATGATAATAAATGTAGAATATGCCTTACGAATGTAAAAAAAAACCCAGCGATATAGACTATATGTATTTATAACACATATATTTATATGGATGTTTCTAATTACAAGCATTTGTGATGTCAAAAATGTATGGACAAGTGTAGATGTCGTTTTTAAAATTTGAATACACCTGGTGGGGTATCTTACCACTTCAACTGGCTACTGTTTCCCAAAGTATATGATGTAATAAGACAAACATGACATTACAAACTTTAATATTTGCGGTGTCAGAAATGAATATAAACATTTATTGCGGTTAAACATCAGTACAAAGATTATGCCTTAGTTTTCTTTTAGATATCCATATACATATATATACACATGATATACAATCATATAAAGACTATGGAGCAGTTTTGAACTATCGTCTGGGAGATTACGCATAGATCTATCTAAACAAACCATTTGTGATCATGGGTAAAATTAAATTTTTCAGATTTATAACATTGTAAAATGAGCTCTATGTCTATGTGTTATTTAATACAATCACCAACTTACTAGATATCTCTAATTTGGCGTATTTTTTCAAGTATCATTAGTTTTAACTTCAGATTAAAAATAAATAACCACTTATCAAGCATTAGACAGAATATTCCGTGACATTTCTGCTGGATGTAAGAAACTCTATATATAGTCAGTGAATATCAGTTTCCTAGAGGAAACATTCGTCATTTGCATTCCATTGATTGTATAATACTTAATACATCTTGTAACTGTTTTTGTAAGTTTTCGGAAACAAATTAATACTGAATTAAACATCTTACGAGTTACTTTGTTAGAGATATAGACAATAACGTTTACAAACATTGCTATTCTATTGTCACGTGTTGGTATTTGACTAGCATTATGCTACTGAAGTGTGCGTATTGTGATTACGTCGATTTAGATATTGGTATACCACGGATATTACAGATCTGTATCTGTATGACACCTTCGCACGCGTAAATCACGCGCAGATCGGATAATTATGACGTGTCACATGTATGGCGTTCTATCTAAATTACGATCTGTGTATTGATCATATCAGAACTTGCGTGTTACGTCACCAGTAATGTTCTAGACGTCACATCCGTCAATCTGACTCAGTAATAGTAGATTGTTCACGGGTCGGTACCCGTGTCAGCCAACATCTCAAAGGGCCCATAGAGATCAACCTCGGAAAATCTCATGGTGTAACATGTTGATCGAATCATACAGTAGATCAGATAAGGGAATTGGCAACATTGTACAACTAAAATGACTCAAATAAATATATTTGTTTCGTTTTCAATTCAACCCACTCTGGAGTCGGTATGCGTTGTCACTTCAAACCAGTTTCACGTTACTTTTCAATAATACTCCGATTTATCTTTAATTTCTTGTGGAATCTGGATATTTTGTTATTAAAAAATGAGAAAGTAAAGTGTTTTTTTATAACATTAAGAGTATGAAGCTAATTTTTAAAAAAAATGATTAAATTATTAACAATTCTGGCAATAAATTATCAATTTGCATAAATTAATTTGGATTACAATTACTTACTTTTCTTTGTAATAGCTAATATACGCTCTCTCGAGTAAGTCGTCATGATGCTACGCTCTTCTTAAAATTTATTTATACTCATATATGTTTATTTCAATTTAGATAACTGTGTTATTTATACCAGATATATGTTTATTTAATTTATATTATTGTGAAGTTTTTGGATACGGAATTCATTTCACTAAAGCTATAATTGACACCAATCATTATTTCTCAAAGCGATTCCCAAGTTGAAAATGGATTAAGAGAAAGCAATTGTCAAACGAAATTTGCTAACATGCCGTGCTGTTGGTTTGATTTGATATGGCTAAACTTTTATAGTTCACAGTACGAAGCACGTACAGATAAGTTTTTATTAAAATGTCCAATACGTGTCGGAATTTTTATTACTATAGATAAACACGTCACCATCCCAACACATGAGATGTGTATTCCATTTAGCTGTTACTGCAGAGACGGAACATGTGTATCGGATTTTTTATTTTTATTTATTTTATTATCTTTTTATTTATCCAATTATTTATACCGGCGTGGTATTGTTTAGTACTTGTCAATTAAGCTAATACACCAGGTTATTAAATCTCGGTCTACAACGAAATGTTCATATTTTTTGTGTATTTTGATAAGTAACTGAAATATATTAATTTTCGAGTTATAGATATGTAAAATACCATTATTGTGTGGGTATACTTTGTTGTTATTGTTTTAATTTTATATAGGAAATATATATATACATTCACATATCGGACGGTGTGCATCAAAACCACAGACTCTATATGCTTAAAACAAATGATTGAAATTATTTATGTTATTGAATGCAATATATTTTAATGCTATGAAATGATAAAAAATCAATTTGATAATCTATTAATATTATTGATTATTCCTGTAACAATATTTCTATAAACACAATATCTGCCGAAATTCAATTTATGTTTCTATTCTCTATGACGTGTGGGAAACCTAAACACAGTTACAACTTTAATGTATGTAATTTGTTGTCATTATCTTATTCTAAGATGTTTTCCTAACATGCATTGTGAAATGCGATCTATTTCCGTGAATTAAATAGGAAAGTGAGGTATGCCAATGAATTTGTCACTTTAAACATGCATAATTGAACAAATTGTACAAATGTCAAATCAAGTATTTCTACGAACGTAGCATTTTTTGTAAAAACTTCCACTATGCTGGATATTTTTGCATAAATTTCGGAAATGCTATTGTTGGACTAAATTGCTTTCCTTTCTTGGCTAGTTATTTCTAGTGTCATATTTCTACAGAAACTACAATTTGTCATAAAATATTAAAGGAATACATATATCATCTCTACCATAAAGAGTCGGCTTTCAAAAGTTTAAACGTCTTAACATACGGAAGTATTTTATAAAACAAAAACAAAAAAAGTCACTTGTTTTTATCCGACAATTAATATTTCTCGAAATTTAGTAATTGGCAATTATTCTCAATAACACATTAAACGAATCTTAATCTATTTCTTTAGTTTTGTTTTTATTAACATGTACATCATCATCCTTATATAAACTGATCGTTATCGCCATTCAAAATCCTACTGATAAGTTATGTTTATGGGGGAGAGAATTCTACGTCAGGCCAATTAGCGTTTAACAAGTTTAAATACTAACTCAGCCGCCTACACAATGTCCTGAAGATTCGTATATTATTAAGACAACTTCATTTATTCCTTGGAAGGAATTTCGTATCTACAAAAAAAGTTATAAGTTTTTAAACAGAAAACCTGTGTGTTCTAAATTCCGGAATAGCGTTTGGTTTTATCAACTCGACAAGGGGAGGTTTTTACATGGCCATTAAAGTCGAAACTTGTCGGAGATGAGGTGAATAATACCAGTCACATCTCTGGGGGAGGGGGAGATCTTCGTGGGGAGGGGGCCGGCGGGGAGCGGTCTCAGACACAACGATACGTCACAACACGGGCGGATTAATTCAGAATCTATAAATTGTACGGTATGGCACAATCAGATCATAATCACATGAAAGTTTGTGTCGGGTGGGATTCCCATGCCCCCTTGGCCTATTACTAGGATATGACGAGCGAGATTTTTAGCATCTGTCGTTCAGAGAGTTTCACTTGATGATTTAATAATCGTGATACGCTGAAGATTTATTTCTTTAAAAAATGCAATATCAAAGTAAGATATTTTTGGATAATTGCGCTGTAGGTTTCTGCAAAAAGTTTTCAGCGAACATCTTATTTAAGATATGATAACTATGAAAGAAATATACTTAACTGTTGTAATGCTATATTCTACTCCTTTAGTGATGTTTAGCTATCAAAATATACATGCATAAGATTGAATATTTTATTTTACGGTTACATGTTCCAGTTCAAAAAAATGACAATATTCATTTGAGATAATTAATTATATTTTTTTTATAATTATTAACACTATCCAATCGTAATAACGTTTTTCCAGAGCTTATCTTTTTATTTTCCCGGAGAATGAATAATGTTCCTGAATCGTTTATTATTTATGAAAACAAACGCGTCCTGGAAGTAGTTCAGAACTAAAATCAGCCCCAAGGGACCGGGGTTTGGGCAGCGTCAGACCCTAATGCTTGCCTTGCAAAATCAAATATTTTGTTCCCAAGTTAAAATGTCAAAGTTAATTTTCTACATTGGTCTAAACCCTGCCACTGAATGTCTTAGAGACCCATTGCGCTTTATAATTGGATCAAGAGAAGGGGGGAAATGTGGGCCGAGATTGATAAGTATGAAAACGTGATTAATGTTATATGTGTTTTAATCACTTGCCTCTGGTTGGAGGCTTCCGTTGAAGGATACCAAAAAGCAGGCGGAAAAAAGCTTTTTCTTGTCCGCGGAATGAAAACGACCATTGTATTATTTTTGTAAGGTTCTCCGAATTGATTAGCGTCACGTTGACAGATCGTAGTCCACCCAACATTTGTATTCGGAACATTCAACGTCCGGCTTTATTGTTGGTGGCACACACGGCTGAAATCTTAACCATACGGCGACTTCATTAAAATATCACTTTTCCAAATTCTCTTATCAATACATATCTTTGTGGATTTTTTAACACATAAACACACATGTTCGCTTCAAATTGATGACATTTCATGCCAAAGGTTGTGTTATCATAGAGTAGGCACTGAATCGGAGCTACTTTTTATGCTAGCGCCATATTGGAATCCCTTAAAAGCTTTACTTTCCAAATTTTATATCATTGAAGTTCGGAATTTCTTTGAGAAATAAATGTTTTCGGCTTAGGAAAGCGTCTAACTGTTCTGATAACATCGGCAAAATTGGTGTAAACAAAAGCAATCTTGTAAACTAAAATGAATTATTAGTCAGAAAATATATTATTGAAAAAATAAATAGCCGATATACTTCAGCATTTTCTTCCTCTCGTCTATAATGTCAGAGGCCTTCGTATCTAATTTTAGGATATAATGTAATTTTTCATAAAGGAATCATTATTTAATTCTTTATTCTAAATAATAAAAAGAATACAAAAATTAAATATGACTGTGGTAATAATAACTTGCTTTTAATTGAATTCACAGGATGTTTAGCTTATCAACCTCTGTAAATTAAACATTAAAGCTTTGAAAATTTACAAGTCATTTCGCTAACTACTGTTTTTACAGAAGGCAATTTGACGAACTCACAATTATTGTTAAGTATCTGTAAAAACTAAAATTTGTGCCTACATAGGTTTTGTCTGTTGCCAATTTTAGAATTAGATATATAATTTATAAAAAATGCTTTATATACAAGATAACCAATTCTGACAAACTGATAATTACTACAAAAATAAATAAAAACAACCGCAGATTAGACTCCCGAGAACAAGGTGTTCCAGAGGAGTATGCGCTCTCCTCTCCATTGACGACATCAGCCATACAACAAAAATTAATGTGAGAGAAACTTACCGGCTAAGGCAAGGTCCATTGGTTCTGTGGACGCCGTCGGAACATGGCCGTATGGCGAGTGGTCACCGGAAGAAGAAGGGGACATACTAGGAACGGATCCGGTACTTCCGGCCGGACTCAGTGGCTGTTTAATATAACGCTGTGATGACCATGAGGTTGGAGGTAGGACTCCTTGCATGGAGTGATCACGTTCGTACATTGCGTTGGTTAAATTAGCCGTAGCTGTATAGTCTGTACTGTCCATTCCGGCCATAGCACAACTCGGTCCGTACCTGCCGCTCACGTTGACCGCCATGTTGACGTTGAATCCACCACAGTTAACGTTTGACGACATGTTGTGTTGTGGTATAGGGGGATAACTAGCGTGGTGTTGCAGACTAGCCCCGTTCTGAGGACTCATCATTCCACTTGTGTCATAATTCTGCGTCGTCGCAGCGACTGAACATGTCTGCATCGCTGCCATTGACGCCATATTGGCATTTTGATGAAAAATGTCATAATGTGTTCCCATGATCCCAGGATTGCCGCCCATACTGTTAACTCCTAACATTCCGAAAGGCTTTAATGCCTGGCATTTTCTTCGGAATCCTCTCGGTCGCCTTCTAAAAGAACCTTCCTCGAACATAAATTCCGCGGCCGGATCGATAGTCCAATAATGGCCTTTGCCCGGCCTGCCCAGACCTTTCGGAAGTTTGATAAAACATTCATTTAGAGACAAATTATGTCGGACGGAGTTTTTCCATCCCTGATAAGCACCTCTGAAAAACGGAAACCTTTGTTGTAAGAACTGATAAATTTCACTTAATGTACATCTTTTGTTTGGCGAAGCCTGCACTGCCATGACGATGAGAGCGATGTAAGAATATGGCGGCTTTTCCTGTCGTCTAACTCCGACACCAGCTTTCTTGGCTCCCTTTTGAGTCGACGAGGGCGAGTCGGGGCTCATCGACGATGTCGTTGTCGGTGTATCGTCGGATTCGTCGTCTGAATCGTTTTCCTCGCTGACAGAACATGGTTCTTTCTTGGGGACGAAACTTTCCTCTTGACAATGAAGAACTCCTCTGAGTTCCGTAATATCCTTGACGTCTGTTGGGTCCATGTTTATTATTTTGTATACTACTAGTGTAAACTTTCCGGTGTAAAACGCGAGAGAGGAAATCCCAACTCTCAGCTCGTATACAACTGTTGAAAATTCTTCCGAACTAAAATGTCATCTTTCTACCAAACACCAGATATATAACATAAAATATGACTGGTTGTAGGTTCTAGCGTGGTAGCCTCAGTGGTGAGATAATTCTATCTACATCAGATGGGAGTGAGATACGACAGCCCTGATAACTCTATCATACGTTTGCACGGCTCTCGTTTGATTAACCATGACACGCATTTCGCATTTTATGCATAATATACCGGCAAATTAGCGCAGCAAATTGCTTAGTGGCGGTGGTTAGAGAACGAGGGATCTGATTGGCGGAGACCTGACAGCATGGGAGGCGCGTTACTTAAGACATTATCATCTTTATCGTGTAAGCCTTTCGCTTCCCCAGCAGTCGTTACTAAGACCCCGTCACTAGCTGACCTGAGCGTGGTCAATGCCTCTTGTCGTATATGTTCACAGTTTTTATTTCTTCGTGTGAGTCCGTTAAGTATATTTATGCTAATTTTCTCACATCTAAGAAGACTACATTGATGTTGACAAAACATTGATCACACTTTACATCTTTCACTCCTTTTACATAAATTTGGGTTGGGAAAGTTGAAAGTTTAACTGTTATATAACATCTTATGTAAGGTCTCAATCAGTGACGCTAGAAATAAAAAAGGCGTTTTAGGATAAATGTACACCGTATAATAAATTCTATTTCATTAAGTTATTTATGCATTATAGACGTCGACCTTTTGTGTCCACTCTATTTCACCGACACATTTGTTTTTATTTCCCTTTTGAGAAATATTTCATTTTATTATTTCCGTATAAAATTATTCTCTGTGAATCCACATAATGATTTGATAATATGTTCTACTACTTATGCATATACTATATTCTTTCATACCTACGGATGAAATACTGACTGGTCTAGGGCAATACACTCATGTCGCTTGTGGCTGTACTACAGGACTACCCATGTAATGAAGCCTTATGCCGTCACGGCGTCAACAAAATTACTCGGTAAAATGTTCACATTTTTGTAAACAAACTTGACTGGTTTTACTATAAAGATGTAAACAACGAAATTTGTGTTGAAAATATCAAGTAATTTTTCATATATGGAAAAGTGACTTGCAGTCATTGTTTTCTTCGAATTTAATTCAAAATGACGTGAAATTATAGGTGTAAAATTGCAATAAAACGTCGAGGTATGAAAGAAAAATACTCTTTCATAAGAGGATATGAAGGATAGGGATATTCTGCCCTCGGGATCACAAAATGTTGTAAAACCCTCGGCAAGCCTCGGGTTTCACTACATTTTGTGACCCTCGGGTAGAATATCCCTATCCTTCATATCCACATATGAAAGAGTCTTATAATATATATGTTAGACTTGATACAGCTTTTGATTAAAAATGTTTACGTGAAGTGTTTGGTAATTTTACATGGAAACTAAATTCATAACAATAATAAATGAAAATGTAATATTTATGTGTAAACTTTCAATTTTAATTGATAAATAGCGTGTCTTTGAAAGTTCAAACTCTGACCCGAAAGCGCTTCATTTATTTTTGTTGTTGCAAAAAAAAAAAAAAAAAGGTTTCACGAGAACAATATCTTTTTGATTTAAAGTACTCCTCAATCAATGTATGTTTATACCAAAGTACTTTTTAGAATAATTCCAATCCGAGATGATCTTCCCCTTGTGTGATTTCTGAAAGCAGATGTACATATGTATCTGATGACCAAGATAATCATGTCCATTTCTATTAGTAATTCAGTAAGATGTTACGCAAGACAATGATGTTAAATCTTACTTAAGGGTAATCCTAATTTTTGATTCGGTTCAAAATTTCATTAGTCGCTCTAACCGTTTCAAGTAGATTTAAAAACAAATATATATTGTATATATATTCAGACCTGTATTAGTTTTGCTTCGATGATTAATCTATGACCGACTTATTCTTCTCAACAAATCTGTAGTTTTATATGGTTAAAAAATAAACACCATTTTCTTTTACCCAATCCCTGCGCTCCTTCATTTTTCCAACCAATACACCTTAGCACTGATAACTCATGGTAAATATAATCAGTCCTGTCTGTTATCTGTTATATATATGGAGACGGATTAATATAATAAATTATACCTGTTTTTGGATCCAACCTTTTATAACATGCATGTTGTACTCTGTCCTGATTTAGTCTAAACTTCAATGTAAATCCCCACGAAATCACATATTTAGACAAAAATTATCGGCTGTATTGCGGAAAGAAAAAGCTATTTATATCTAATTATAGTGTTATACATGTATGTAAAGATATTATCACATACTCTAGATAAAGATATTAATGATATATTCTGATGTCTAATATGTAGTTAAAATATGTTGGTTTTTAAAAACAAAATTTATAAATGTTCCTACGATTATAACTATAAATTCTCACCAAAATGTGTTGTTTTTTGTTATGGCTGAAATTACTTCTTCACTGAACCCGTGTTCAGGTGATCAAATCAAGGCTATTACAACGGGAGGCGATCGGTCTGTTGGTAGGCTTGTAGAACTACCAGTCAGCGTAACTGTTATAAAGGGTCTATAAATACAAATGTATTTCTTTTAAAGCAAAAATTAATAGAGTTTGGTTAGTGAAAAAGTTACCATTTTCCGTATAGTGTCAATAAATTTAAACAAATTTGAATTTAAACTAATATACATTGTACAGTTGTATTTCCATCGAAAAACATAAATAAAATAATCTTTATATGTTATGACATTACATGACAACAATAAAGATCTTAATACGCAAAAATCAAGTTTTGTTTTACTACAAGTTGTAGAATAAATATAGAGGTGTTTTGAATGTTATTCTATGTACGAGTGTAGGGTATCAAGTCATTTTAGAAAGATGACCCAGTTTCTAACCTCTACCAACAATTTACATCTGCCAGTATCACGGTCACTAGTCTACTCCGGCAGGAACTACAGTAAGTCTTATAGTAAAACAATCCAAGCAATGGAATATCTAATTATATTTTTGTGAGTGTTCCGGATTAGCTGTGACCTGTCCAGCTCCTTACATTGCTCACCCTTCTTCACCTTCCTGTGAGGTTTACCAGCGCCTCAGGAGATTCCCAGTCTTATGGATTGTTACAGCTACTTACTATCAATCAATACCTCTTTTAAGTTCAAAGACATTTTACTGCCTCCATTTCTATCTTTTTTCTCTCTATGAATTTGATCATAATCTTTAAATCCTTAGCTTTTAAATACTCATATATCTGTGTCTGTCCCGTACGAAAGGATAAAACCCCCATCAAAGCTGAACACCGTGTGTGGCAGAGAGGGGGACCGACGTTTTGGGGGTCTGGGCTTTGTATGTGTCAAGTTAACTTCGGCTCTACAATCTTTTGACGATTTCACGCAGGGGTCTTTATGATAACCCTTGACCTTTATATTGGCTTTTGATTGGCTGATTATGAGAATCTCAGAGATAGGTGTGACCAATTTGTCCAACTGATGTGAGATCTACTGCAAAAACTCAACTAAATAGGTATGATCGCATATACTTAGGGTTTCTTTTGTGAAACCATTCCGTCTGTTCCCGAGGTTCGTGTAAAGCGGTGTAGGATAAAAACATGGAGCGTGGTTAGATAAGATAGCTTGGCAAATGATTCCCAGAACATTATCGCCATTTATCTTAATGTGTGTGAATGCGAGAGTCCTATGGTGGTTCACTCTGCCGTCCTACACACGTATTACCCCGTACTGTCTTACCAAGTTTTCACAGCACGCGCTCTCGTTCTCGGAGTAATTATGAACTGTGACGTACACAATTTGTCTTGTAAAGGTGATAACATCCATGTTGAATTAACTAATTGTTTCAAATTACACGTTTTTTTGCACTGAAGAAACAAGTTAGCTACAATTCATACCGTTGACATGCAGGTATGGCATTAGAATACAAATGCCGACTCAATTTGGGTTGCTATAATTTCTATTGTAAAGTTTATTCATCTTACTTTCTCCATTGACAGGTTTTAATTTTGACCTTGAGTATAACGATTGCCCATGTGAGAAAGGTTATGGATTTTATCCCCTGACCAGGGCACACCATTGTCTACCATTCTTATTTAATGCTCAACAGTAAGTAATGTACTCGCTGACAGTAAAAGGCGACTGAAATTGGGATATTATCTTTTCTTTTCTTCGTAAATGACTACCTTCTTTCTAGCATCTCCCTTGACACCGCCTCAAGTTTGACCATAAATTTAGTGCTTACCCCCATGAGGAAGTCCCATGTAGGTACACCATGGTTTATAAAAGTGGTAATTTCTGCTCCTGCTAAGCGCTAAGCTTTAAGGAAGCGGGACGACTGGTTTGTCGGTTATCAGTACCCAGTTGTGCTTGTTCTATGTGTCTGGCGGCATGCTTCATTGATATCGCACCATGAAAGGACAAGAACAAAGACTACAAAGAATATCACCCAAATATACACACACTTCATACACGCTACACACCGCATACATGCCAGTCCTTAAATGACCTTGACAGTTAATTGGACATTAATCTAATCAACGAACCAAATGAGAAATATCAGAAAAGAAACACGGTTCTCTCAAACACTCACGGCACGATACAGATACGATGCAGGAGAGGCAACCATGAATGACCTTAGCTGTTGATGGGACGTAAAGAAATTAATTTTAAAGCTAAACCAATGCTGTCGTTTTAATGAAGCAAATTTCACCGGATATTACTTTTATTTCTACTCAAATGGAGGGATACATCTGTTGCAAGTATTTGTTTCAATGGTTTTTTTTTACCAGATGTTCATCGTAATGTAGGTTTTGTCCGTACATAATCTTCCAAAACAAAAACAAACGAAGCAAAAGATATGCCCCCTATCTTCTAAACCAAGGACAACAAACGTTTATAGCATTTTTGGTTAGTGTAGACTGCCTTTATGATTTTAACTCCGAAGGTTGCGATTTTTTTATTTGATTGCATCTTAAATGTTTTACCTGTATTGGATTTGCTGCATTTCCGCACGTAAAACTGCTATTTGCCTTCATAAAATCATTCATGAGCATAAAATTTGATAGTGTTATGATATTAATTTATCTAAAGATGTTACCGATATGGCTAATAAAATGTAAATCTTTCTTTAGCAGGTGGTCTTGATGAAACGCAGCAAAGACCTTGACAACAATCATACTCTATGCGCATGCTCGCCTTTGAAGGCCGGCAGCCATATTTCTCCTGGATCTGTGGAAAGATGGAAATTATCAGGAATTACCGCGATCACGGTCCGATAGCGATGACAAACGGCTCTACAGTATCAGATTTCAGATCGGCTTATAGACAAACCACACAACTCACCAGTTTGTTTCTAGCCGCCGTCCCGCAGGCGCGCTAAATACGCCCGTCAATGTAGGACCTAGTCGCTGACTGAGATGACATATCATTTTACTCTTATTCTATCGTATTTTGATAATCAATCTTAACCTGTACAGTTTAGCGCTAAACTTAATTAAACACGTTTCCTGTTGCGAACAACTGTTTCATACCATCACTGTGTCTACAGTATCACTATTTAAGTAACAGAACTTTGTATACTCACCATATACATTAGAATGAATATCAGTTGTTTTAAAATGATATTTTCTCTCAAGTATTAGAAATTAATTACATAAAACAAAGCATTTGTATCCAATAGCCGTCCTGTAATTATTTAGACGTGAACGTTAGTCAGCGACTTTTTAAAAAGCGTGTCATTGGACTGGGTCGTTTATCGTTCTTCCTTCCCCATACCTGTGTAGGTCTGACTTCCCCAGGATTTGACATAGATTGACTGGTTTCAAAGATAAAGCTGCGATCGCTTAATCTGCTGAAACTCCTGGTACTATATTGGTTGTATTTGTTTGGCATTTTCAGAAATATCTTTATACCTATTTTCTCACTTTCAGTCATTTGGAATCTTGAATTATATTTTGTGTCATTTTCTTTAAGTTAATGATTATGTATTAAATCTTATTAATGACATGAAATAATTTAATCCGACTGGTATGTTGTTCTGACTATAGCTTTCGACATGAAAATATACAGAATAAAGATAACAATCATAGTTACAAATATAGAAATATTTTAGTTTATAATTATCACCGTCTGTTTATAAATAACCATTTGTAGATTCACATAGTTTGCAAACAATTTTGTTTGAAACCTAGATGAAATTATAAAATAGTGATATCAATCATGTCAATATTTAAGACAGGCGGCACCATACAACTGGTTGATCTGATAACAACATTTGCTATATACTATTCCAATATTATTCTGGAGATTAAATGAGTCAAGAAAATTAGAATTAAACAAAACTAACTTTAATAAAATATTTAGTTGGTTTTTTTGCATCGATTACAAAACCTGTTGTAAAATGTTTGCCCATTTATTATTTGATTGTTTTCGTCGGTAACAATAAGAACAAAATGTATGGATGACGGTAGGCAACGTAATATAAAACTTACACCACAACTCATAAAAATCCCCAAAACAGGTAGGTCCTGTAGCAGATTGAACTTTCGCTTCATACTTGTATCATTCCCTTTGTAGTGTTCTTCCCTTTTACGTTTTAACATGTTAATGCCTATATTCCCTTTTACGTTTACAATTCAATTCAATTCAATTTTATTGCTTTCTTACATCCATACAAAAAGTATCTTTAGCAAAACATATGAAATACAAAGTAGATTACAACAACAACTTAAAACATTTATCAAGCCAGCTTTCCTCAGTTAAAATGATTTTTTAACAAAGAGGCCTAAATCCTGTAGAAGTTGTAGATTACTAGAAGACAAGAGTCGTATCAAATTTTCAAGATATGTTAGATGATGGTTCATTACATCTTTACGTTTATTAAAGAAATTTGGTCTGATTGTAGAGTTAACGGCACGCTTAAAAATGAAGTGGCTTTCATCCTCAATGTCAGTACAAAATTTGCATAACCGCATAGCCGCCTCGATTTCGAAACTGTGGTTGCTAATTCGCAGTTTTGCAAGTAATTTTCTTAATTCAAAATCCTTTATACAAAATGTGTTTCTTCCTTATAGTTTTGTTTACTATACAGAAAAATTCCACATTTGAAATTATTGCTAATCTGAGGAAATTAAACCTCTCCCTTGCTGTGGGAAACCGTGCCTGGTCTGTTAGCCAACTAATACCAGCTAACGAATTTAAACGTTCAGCTAACTACCCTATTTATCAAATCTATACCATCACTAGATTTTATTTCAACTTCTAAGGTAGATGTGATTTTAACGACAATTTAGGATCGGGCGGCCGAAACCATACGCATCCCTCATACTAATGTCTGCCAGCTACACCCGTTCATATTTTGATGAGTTTCAGGACAAATAAACAAACCGTCCTCCACGGCGACTGAAACATACGACCTGTTGTTAATTTCAGGCCAGCTGTCCGCGTGATACATTGCACGAGCACGGAACACACAAATTAAACGTCCAGGCTCCCGTCCCGGGTCTGAGTCCAAACGTCACCCCGACTCCAGTGTTGACGGATATGTTAATTAACCTCTGAACACAGAACTATTTCCAGAAATATGTACGAAATGGAAAAAAAGAAATGCATTGCTTTAGATTGACGATATAGATAAAAAGAAGTTTAAAACTATAAATATTTATTTTTATTTTTATTGAGTTTAAGTTCATTCCAAGGAAACAAATTATGTCAATTACATACCATTACATAAACACCGCACTGCTTACACAATGAACACATCGATATAAAGTGTGTTCAGTCTAAGTAGGTTAATAGGACTTATTGGACATGTCAGATTATTAACTAAGATAGATAATCAAGGATGGGGCCGCGGTGGCCGAGTGGTTAACATGTCCCGACATATTACCACAAGCCCTCCACCTCTGGGATGCGGGTTCGAATCCCATGTGGGGCAGTTGCCAGGTACTGACCGCTGGTCGGTGGTTTTTCTCCGGGTACTCCGGCTTTCCTCCACCAACAAACCTGGCACGTCCTTACATGACCCTGGCTGTTAATAGGACGTAAAAATAAACAAACCAGATTATTAACTAAGATAGATAATCACAATTTCCAGATAAACAAAAGTAGTTAAAACAAGAAGGTAATAGTTCTGTAGCGTTCTTTGATACGGTTGAAATAAGTCACTTTTCTTCTGTAATTTTTTTTTTCATAGATATTCAGAATTTTCGAGAATATGTAAGTAAAAAATATAATGGGTGGTATGAACGATCCCTACCATGAATTTTACGATATTACATATATTATTTTATTACATTACATATTCAATATTAGAAACGAAATGGAACAGTTGAGACGTCCTTTTAGTCGCTGAATGCGATTTAAATAATTTGAAATATATTAAACAAGGCTCAGTAATTGACAGTCTGATTAAAATTCGATGTTCGTTATCTACTTCGTAAACTACGGAGTAGACAATCAACATCGAATTTTAATTAGATTGAATAGTTTATTTTTGCTTAATAATAAAACTTTCTATGTTCAGATTCAAAGACCATCGCATAGCCAGCTTTGTGTATTTTGAACTGTATCACCATTATTGATCTAAAAAGGAAATGGATCAGTGTAGCGTTATCAACAGGAAACAATGTTTTGTGACGCAGACTATCTCCTAGGAAATATAACTGCTAATACATTTCAAATCTTGCTGTTATCAATTTTGGACAAAAGTCCATTTCCATTTGGAACAAATATGTAACAACCCTGCTAATTGGGGATTGGTTTTGGAAAATTGGCTAAGAGGACTGCTTCATTTGATGGTAGGAACGAAATCTCAAAGCCTTTTTTTATTCATTAGTATAATCATAAATGCAAACAAAAATATCAGCCAATCGCTGGAATACACTTGGTTATCTGATGTTTGCTGTGTAGTAAAGGATTACTCGTTCTTTGTAAAGAAACAAAATCAGAAATCAAAGACGTGTTTTAGGTAAAAAGGTAGAACTTTGACCAAAAAGGGAAAAGAAATCTGAAAACTAATGAAAAATTACGATTTAGAAGTTAACTAACTCGGTATAATATACGATATGATAAATGTTGTTTCATGTAACAGGCACCGTCTTCTTGTATATATTGTCACTCTAACAATACAAATCCAAAAAAGAGGAAGAAGCATATTCTCAAATAATTTTTTTTCTCCAAAATATCGTTTCCAGTCAAAGTCGTCGTTCATTCATATTATCATTTATATATAACAGCTTCCCTTACACTAAAAGTAGTAAGAACGTGCGACAACATGACCTAAACGAAGAACATTGTAATTTATAGTATTATATTGATATGAGGTTTCCCTCAATCACTTGGACGGCATTTGTGCACAGATATAATAAATAATGATACAGAATGTATCAATGAATACATTCTATTAAAATTAAGATGTTAATGTAAAGGAATTATTAATTATACTTATAACCTATTGAGGGAATCAACGATTTATTTTCTCACGTAAAGTAAAATCGTATTCATATTGCGATAAACTGTTTTGGAAAGTCGGATCAAAATAGCGTCTTCGACCATTTTATTTAATATCATTAATTTTTTTATTTAGACTTATAAACCTTTGTTTATTCATCTAAACCATCGACTGAGATATTAAATGATAAAATATTTTTTCAGGGGATGAAAGCTTTAATAAAGGTAAATCGATGCAATCGATAGTCTATCACAGTCGCTGTATATAAACTATGGAGTCAGCAGGACAAATTAACGCCTTTTACCCTTTTCATTAATATATGTTCATCAATTGCAAAAATTGTTTTCTTCCGTTATTTTTCATTCATTTTATTGCTTATCAAATTAGATTTAATGAAATATTCACCATCTAATATGAAAATACCTTTTACTCCCAATAAAAATTGACCAGGGCAATAATATACCATTCATAACATACTAAAGTTTCTATTTCATGCGCTATAATGGTGTCTATGATGGTGATATTTGTAAATACATGTACTACTATTTACATTAATTTGTGATTATAAAGAATTCTGTTATTGTAAAGGTATTTTGTTTACCATTTACAAATAAAATATAATACGCAGGAAAAATAGAAATAAATTTGATCTTGAATAAGGTAAACTGGTCTTCACATGATGAATGGCATGCATAATAATTATATATTAAATTGAACATTGATGATATAAATACATATTATGAAAAGACTATTTTCTTTAATGTACATTTTCTAATTTTAAATCGTTTGTAACTTTTGTTATTTGCTATTTTTGACAGAATGCACATGTGATTGACATCTTAAAATTGAGAAAAAAATAAGAAAAAATAAGAGAACTTTATAACATAAATATTATTTGATGTCAGAGGAAAAATTCAATCTCAAACACGCAGCTGTTTTGACTTTCTATGACTTTTCGTTGACATAAAAATGAAAGTCAGTGAAGTCATTTGAAGTGTAAATGATGAATTATGACTGTAAGAGGTTGCCAATTTGTTGATGACATCGACAGTTTGTATCAAACCTTCTAATGCCGTGTTGACTGCTTTACGGCCCCGACATCGTGGTAGGTATACTTATGCAATGTTACTAACTATTGCTGATAATTAAAACTATTTATTATGTTTTGTTTTATCATTTCATTATTTCAACTTTTTATAATTGTGTTACACCTGTATGGTCGGTATATTCAAAATACTTGGTTTTTTTTACTATAGTTTGGTATTTTTTAATCATTTTTCTTACTGATCTAGTGACAATTTTCTTGCCTAGAACTGCCATATACAGGCCAAGGTCAAAAGGGACCCTATATCAAATCAATTCCGGTAAAACAAACGTTGGTAGTACTAGTACCAGCATTATTTTTCGGTGAAAGAAATATATTGACTTTTTCTCCAACTAGTGTTGCCAACAGTATATTGACTTTTTCTCCAACTAGTGTTGCCAACAGTATAATACCTCAAAAGAACAGGTGGTGATATCACTAGTGACATAGAACATGCCATTGAAGTTAGGAATACCGAAAGAAGTAAGAATTATTAAAAAAATGACCCGAAAGTAATTTTACGCAATTGGACTCATTTTACCCATATAGAAACAATAAAATTTTCAGAATAAAAAAACAACAAAAAAAAACCCATATAGAAACAATAAAATTTTCAGAATAAAAAAATAAACAACAAAAAAACCCAACAACATATGTTGGGTTTAGCAAATAGGACTTATCCTCAGCTTTCTGATTTACATAAAGACTTTATGGGAAAAACCAGTTCAATATTTATTTCCTGTTTCCCGTCCCTTCAAACATTTCTTGCCTACGCAACAAAATATTAGGAAACAAAATTTATTTCTAAACTTGAGAGAAATTTCTCTTTAAAATAATCCATTCTAACAATGAGTTAGAAGAGTTTTATTAGTGTTTATTTCTTCTTTATGTGCTATTAATTGTAAATGACTTATTGAGTTAGTTTTTTTTCCAAATGAATATTAAATCGGAAACGGTCATATTAAAAGGTACGTTAACATGATATATTCTGTTTATTTTTAAATAATTAAAAATAATGTATGCCGTTAAACGTTTAAAGATGCTCCACCGCCTTCAGAGCATACATGATATTCATCATTTGAACAATAATTGTTGTTTAATCGTATATATATATATATATATATATATATACATATATATAATTAACACAAAAAATAATATAAAGTAATTTATTTCGCTCTGTTTTTGATAGTGAAAAATATCATTTCTCAGCGGTGGAGCATCTTTTTTTTAAATTTTCATCATACAATGTAGTAATGGCATAGAGATATAATAAATTCCCATTGAGAATGAAATGATGATGCGAACACGTTTTGGATTATAAAACCGTTTATTAGATAAATTGTTAATCTTTAATGGAAACAAATTTAAGCGAGTTGGTAAACTTTGACGTCAAAATATTTGTATTTTAGTGATAATTGGATATATATGAAATTGACATTTGCAACGACGCGTTTGGCAAGTAGAGAAACACTGGTGTACTGGCTGTTTGATCCTCGATGACCGCTTGTGTATCCAGTAGTTCTTTAATATTATGATTTGAACACGAGCGAAGAACAAATATTTAATCGGGGTCCAAACACGTGCCGGAGTCTGACGAGGATTTGTCCCTCTGTGAAAGACGAGGGTGCGACTTTTCTAAACACTGCTTCCCCTCAACACTGTGGAGTATAACCTTGGATCTAATCAGACAAAATGTTAAATAAATATACGTCTATGCTTGTTGTTAATATGTTAATGAGACCATGAAATATATTTCTGAAATAAAATTGTTTATTTTGTTTATAATACTGGAAACAAACACTTATGATGATGACAGATTTCTAATTGCAGTTATGAAGTCATTATTATTAATTAATTGAAAATACGGGTGAATGGATATATCGATAAGTTCACGAATTTAGCGCATTCGAATTTCTTTACTCAATTATTATTTGAATCTTACTTTTTGATTTATTATTATATATTTTTCAACATTGAAATTGCCCCATTGCTAGATTATTTAGTGCAATCAGGACATATGCATGAAAATGTACATTTACAGCGTAACTAAATAATTTTCAAAATATCTATTATAATTAATTTAGTCATGTTTGATTTAAAAAAAATTTTTTTTTAACAAAATATGACACCAAATATTATAATAAATAATCGTTTGTATAATGAGAAATTTTAAAAATGAAACAAAAACCATTAAATTATTGTGTTTTCGTTTTCTAATGAAGTTTTCCTTTTTTAGCAGTAATTTCATGCTAAATAATAACCTTCAGATATAATTCCAGTAAAGAGAAAAAAATGCGTCTTTGCATATTATGTTCATGGGGTATGGATATAAAATCTTACTTCACCTAAACCTTATGAAAAAATAAATAAAGCTAAAATTTGAATCGGGAAAAGTTACAGAATATCAATCAGGCTTTGTAATGTAGAAAAAGACAGAAAATGTTTACAATCAGTCATATTTATGCTATCACCTTTAATTTCGTATTATACTAGATTTATTAAAATTATTTTCATTATCATATTTAAGGAATCGGTGGGAATTATGCATTGATATGTAAACACAACATTTTTGGAAGTAGTCAAATTAGATACATAATAACCCGTGAGATTATATCAGCCTAAAAAACTACCAAACATACAAATGGAGAACACGTACGTCGATATGTGGCGTAAATTGAGAGTGGGAACGAAGGGAGCAGATCGGAACACTTATCTTGTATATATAGAACGACAAGATAAGGTAGAGATTTTGTTTAAATGAGCGATACGAACTGCTTAATGATATTTGACTGAACAACTTCCTTAAACTAAAAAGAATTAAATTAATTTTATGAAGAATTGCATATTTTACGAAAATTTCAATTTGTGAATATTCATTTGAACTTATGCAATCGATGATTTTATATTTAAATCCCACTTTATGAAGATAGATGTCAATAAATCTAATTATATCAATATGATACATATTAAGATACAACAAGAACAAAAAAAAAACCACACAAACTAAAACAAACTAAAATTGGTAGTTATATTATTGTTTCCTACTTTTAATTATATTTGGTAATTACTTTTTAATATATTCTTTTACATTACGTTCCTTATAATATCAGTATAGCTTGCTATAATTGATGTGTAAGATCACGGAATGGATATATTCTTCAGGTATCAACTTTTCTGGTAATGTTTGAACTAGTTTAGTTGAATCCATAATGCTAGTTATCAGAGAGACTTGCGATGAATGTAAAATACATGGAATGCTATAAAGATAATTAATGCTTAAAATGGCTTCCCTAAATACGTCGAGTTTTTCACGCTTCTCTTTTCCCTTATCAACTGAATTAGAGTAATAGAGAATGAAAAGCTATCTAATAAATAAAATAATATTTGTAATGTTGGTAAGTCGTTTATAGTTATTGCTTTTAAAGAAAAGAAGGATATCTTAATTAATATGATTTGAAGAGTTCTAAAAGTGAATAGGCATTACATTCAACGTTATCGTTATAGCATCAATAACCGGGAAATCGATACAAACCCTTTAATATGATCTTATCTTAAGATGTTTTTCGATGAACAATTAAAGACGTGTAAAATTTGTCGATTATCACTCACATAACTTTATAGATTCTCCTTCAATATAATAATTATGATTCGTTGTGTTTATCTATTATTTTTAATTTTTGTAATACAAATGTATTTGTGTAATGAAAAAGGACAAACCGCATGGTTAAATTACAAATATTTTCTATATTTACAGTTTTACAGATCATACATTTGTCAGGATGAAATACATATGAATGTTAACATATTGACATTTGGTAGCAGGACTGAGATGGCCAATAGTAGACAGAGATCCTGGTCTATGCTATTCTTTATAAACAATGTGGAAATATGTGTAAAGGATAATTGAGCGGATGTAGCCTTCGGACTCCGGCGGAGACTTGGTCATTCACATAAATATTTATACAATTCTCGTGCGTTCAATTATTGTGAATTTGATTTCAATTTGCTCATGGAATATGGTAAATCGGATAAAGAGATAAGAGAAATTAGTTTGATGGCCTGCTCTTTATCACGTTCTGCGGGTTTTTACGTGTGGCAGGTAGTCCAGGTATCAGGAACACGGACATGGTCGACTCGGCTAAATGTTTATCACAAAACCTGCTACTAGAACTGACTCAGCTACTTTCCAAATGCAAAAAAAAACTATTTTTCTTAAACAGTGTCAACAATTTGCATGTGAACATGCCTTATATTTTAATTGACGTATATTATACAATGAACTTTACACATTAAGTATTTTGAATGTTTATGATGATAGCTCACCGCACACAGGAGAAACTGAAAATCACCTTCCTCTGTATGCAATTAGAGATTAAATATGTACGGTATTATGTATCGATATATGAAGAATTGAAGGGTTTATGTAATGTCTTTGATTTTGTTTGGTACCAAACTGTTACTCATTTGTCATCCTGGTGTGAAATTACCTACCAACCCATTAACGAGATTTAATATGTCCTGAGGTGGTCAAAATATAGGGTGACTGCCGACTAACAGTTTTCTTTTCAGTATTTTTCATCATAAAAAAAACAAGGATATGCGATATCGCACTATACACACTTCTTCTTCTAAAACGTGTCATCTTCTAAATTATCTTCAAAATAAAAACAAAATATATATGAAAATAATAGTCTGTGCCATTAAAAAGTTACCGATCCTATATTTCATGAAATACTGACTGCATGCACCAAAAGTTAAATAACTATAATTTGTGTAATTGTTGGCATTCGTTAGACCGAATGTACCATGGTAAGGACATGTGTGTATTGGCCGAACTTTCAAATCTTATATCTGAATCCCAGCAACTCGCCTACTTCATGTGGAATAAACTGAATCGATGCATTTAATTTGTTCTCCAAATATTTTGTTTTTGTAAATTTGCAAATATTTTTGTGGACACAAAGTACCAGTCTTTGAAAAAAAAAAAAAAAAAAAAAAAACTGCTGGCCAAATTACAATGCAGATTTGGATCCTTTTCCATCTGCCTCATTTTTTCAGTCAATTTTGATAGGCACTACATCCTCTTTGCAAATATTTTTGTGGACACAAAGTACCAGTTACCCCTGTAAGCTGAGTTGGCCTTATCACATTGTTAAAATAGGCTTGACCCCCTTTTGCTATTTGACTTGAGGTGTACTGGTGCATTGTATTCCTTTTAAACATTATTTTCACACTATCACGCTCGTAGATAGTTGCTAATTTGCCGACCAGGTGTGCGTTAAAAACATATCTTTATTTCAAAATTAGTATTCGCTGAAAATAAACATTAAAAATCAATCTTTCAGACGAAGTCTTTCAAGTTGATGCATCCTGTCCCGGTTAATTGTTTGATATCTAGATCCGGGTGTTCCTTGACGTCAGACAACGCACGTGAGGTACATTCCACGTTGAGGAAACAGTGTATCGTGATTTTGTTTTTATATTACTTACACTTAATTTACACTCGCAGAAATCAAAAGTTTTTTTTTCTGATCTGACGTTATTATGAATTCTTGCTTTTCTTTGATATGTTTTGTGGCATAATCAAAATTAACGATTAAAAGTGGTACCTTTTAACTCATGTGGTGACAAATCGCATTATCAATATTTTTATCTGATGTTGTGTTAATCTCTTTGCCTATCTGTAAAGATTATGCACATATAAGTGCTTAAAAACTAGACAGAATCATCTCAATGAATGCAGCTTTTTACCACTCATGGTACCGAAAATAAAGAAGACCTTAACAAAGGCAGACCCAGGAAAAACAAAAGTAAATAATATTTATAATTATTTAAGAGCTTTCTATCTTTGGTTGTTTTTCAGTAAAAACAAAATCAGTGAAAAAAAGAAAGTTAATAGTTCAAGAGCATGAACTATAAGTCCACGGAAGTGTGTGATAAACAGTTAAATGAAGCTTGGCAACACAGGAAATCCAAAGTTCACGGTTTATCACAGAAAGGCACAAAAATAATATTGCTACCATCTTTAGAGTGTAGCCCACACAGTATAACAGATATCCCAGAAGTTATTATCACTCTCGTTGTATCATTTGGATATAATGCTAGTTATAGTAACCCCTGGAAAATCCAGGATGACCGCAAAGTTGCTTTCATCTTATTGCGATTTATCATAGATGGATAATTTATTTATTCGTCAATGGATGCGGTTATAATTCATTTTTCTATGATATAATTATGCATGATTTTGTTATGTTGTTAAATTTCATATTTTCAATCGTTAGCGAATATTGAATGCATGACATTGGAAGGGCGACAACTCCAATAAATCAGTTATACGTGTAAAGGGAAGAAACGCGTTCAGTCCTCCGACTTCTGCTAAATAAAATCTGATGTAATAGTAAGAGTTGATGACACACTGACTTTTTATTTAACACGGCAAATTTTGATTAGAACAAGATAATGCAAAATTGATGTGAATTATTTTGAAATACTTGTAAGTTTGTAGATCGTTAGCTGTGCAGCGTCAATGGTATGATGAATTAATACTAATATACAAATGTAATTGTGTCTGTTCTTATCAATTGTCACATAATGAATATATAAATTTCTTTTGTTGCTTTAAGCTTGATTTCCAATCCCAAATATTCAATGTATTGTATGTACATATATCGATATATGGATAATTATTGTTTAAACTGAATTGCCATATTGCGCCAAATCATTTGTCTTATCAATGGTTCAGTCTCTACAAGATACTATTTTACCTCCCCTCTCCCCCAGGCCATGTTATATCAATAATATATTAATATTACGTAGAAATATAGAAATGACGGGTTACGTTTTCCAGTCCAGATTTGTACTGATTTCGCCTATAGATATCTTTCGTTGTGTCATTATGCCAATATAAAAGGTCATCAATGACACTACCAAGCTGAGAAAAGCATGGCATGGGTTTGTTGTTATAATTTTATTTTGCTCAATTTGTCTGTTCACAGTCTGTCGTCACTCAAAAGATAGCTGTAGATAATAATAAGTCGGTGTCTAAACATCATTTCACATATCTACGTTTCATATATTTTTATATCATGACTAATTCCTTAGAAAAAACCCGAATATTTGATTTTAAATGCATTATAAATCATAAAAAATCATTCAAAAATATAATTTGGTTCCAAAAAAATTGCACAAAAAAGAAAATAGCCCCTCCTGTTTAACCCCCCCATAACTCACAAGGGACTCCGACCTGACCTGAATCATATGTCATATCATGATGTCCTAACTCCCTGGTATCTGTAAACAAAAAATAAAGCTTCTCGGTCATGGCCACAAGAGGGCCCAAATTGACACTCATTCTTTATGTTTCGGTGATTGATTTAGATTTAAATGCTTTAGACGTATCTCAATATCGGAATTGCACAATGCAAAGTCATGTGCGGTTTGATTTCCAGTTGGTCAACCGTCAATTAACACATTACCAGGTATATTAATTTGCAGTTTTAATTAGAATGTTTCGTCTGCCTCTGTCTTGAGTTGATGTTGGTGGGCTACTAAACCGGATGTTGGAAAACATATGACGCATGAAGTGTTCGGTCAAAGTTCAGGAACAGATCCTGAAGTAGGACTACATTTAAAACGATATGTTAATGAATCAAATAGAAAAAGTGATATACATGTATAAGATTGGGAAGCCTGAAGTAGGACTACATATAAAACGATGTGTTAATGAATCAAATAGAAAAAGTGATATACATGTATAAGATTGGGAAGCCTGAAGTAGGACTACATATAAAACGATGTGTTAATGAATCAAATAGAAAAAGTGATATACATGTATAAGATTGGGAAGCCTGAAGTAGGACTACATTAAACGAAGAAAAAGTGTACATTTAATGGAACTGAGTAGGACATAAAAACGATGTGTTAAAGAATCAAAAGAAAAAGTGATATACATGTATAAGATTGGGAAGCCTGAAGTAGGACTACATATAAAACGATGTGTTAATGAATCAAATAGAAAAAGTGATATACATGTATAAGATTGGGAAGCCTGAAGTAGGACTACATTTAAAACGATGTGTTAATGAATCGAACAGAAAAAGTGATATACATGTATAAGATTGGGAAGCCTGAAGTAGAACTACATATAAAACGATGTGTTAATGAATCAAATAGAAAAAGTGATATACATGTATAAGATTGGGAAGCCTGAAGTAGGACTACATTTAAAACGATGTGTTAATGAATCGAACAGAAAAAGTGATATACATGTATAAGATTGGGAAGCCTGAAGTAGGACTACATTTAAAACGATGTGTTAATGAATCAATAGAAAAAGTGATATACATGTATAATGTAAAGATTGGGAAGCCTGAAGTAGGACTACATATAAAACGATGTGTTAATGAATCGAACAGAAAAAGTGATATACATGTATAAGATTGGGAAGCCTGAAGTAGGACTACATATAAAACGATGTGTTAATGAATCAAATAGAAAAAGTGATATACATGTATAAGATTGGGAAGCCTGAAGTAGGACTACATATAAAACGATGTGTTAATGAATCAAATAGAAAAAGTGATATACATGTATAAGATTGGGAAGCCTGAAGTAGGACTACATATAAAACGATGTGTTAATGAATCAAATAGAAAAAGTGATATACATGTATAAGATTGGGAAGCCTGAAGTAGGACTACATATAAAACGATGTGTTAATGAATCGAAATAGAAAAAGTGATATACATGTATAAGATTGGGAAGCCTGAAGTAGGACTACATATAAAACGATGTGTTAATGAACGAAGTAAAAAAGTGAATACATGTATAAGATTGGGAAGCCTGAAGTAGACTACATATAAAACGATGTGTTAAAGAATCGAATAGAAAAAGTGATATACATGTATAAGATTGGGAAGCCTGAAGTAGGACTAATAAAACGATTGTTAATCATTATAAAACGATGTGTTAAAGATCGAACAGAAAAAGTGATATACATGTATAAGATTGGGAAGCCTGAAGTAGGACTACATAAAACGATATGTTACATGTATACGAAATGGAATCCTGATGTTGGAATACATATTAAATGTTGTGTCAAAGATTAAGAATATCCTGATGTTGGATTGCATATCAAACGTTGTGTCAAAGATAAAGAAAGTCTTGTATTTTTTATTCCGTTTTATTGCTTGTTGAACAAACACATAATGTACACAATAAAAATGCGACGGTGTCTACCGTAAAGTCTCATACTATGAGTATTCTATATAACAATGATATATACAACAAGTTATATACAACAAGTTCACTAATAAGTTGTATGTACATTTCTGAAAATATTTTAATATTCAATATTTATCAAATATGCTTAAACGTTACGTTTCGTTTTTCTTTTCATTTGTTTTCTTTTTGAGTCATCCATTGATTAAGCATTTTTTGTGTAATAAAATTCAATGGAATACAAACGAGCTGTCATGATCAATTAGTGTTTTGTGTGTTTGGTCTGTCGATGAGAAAACAATGGGAGGGACCTTCTTTTGTATAAAGGTGTGACATTTATCTTTTGTATAAAGGTGTGACTTTTATCTTTTGTATAAATGTGTGACATTTATCTTTTGTATAAAGGTGTGACATTTATCTTTTGTATAAAGGTGTGACTTTCATCTTTTGTATAAATGTGTGACATTTATCTTTTGTATAAAGGTGTGACATTTATCTTTTGTATAAAGGTGTGACTTTTATCTTTTGTATAAATGTGTGACATTTATCTTTTGTATAAAGGTGTGACTTTCATCTTTTGTATAAATGTGTGACATTTATCTTTTGTATAAAGGTGTGACATTTATCTTTGGCGACCTATGGATAATAACTGATGTCATGGACATCCGTAGAGAATTCAGAAATAGTATAAGTAAAGATAAATACGTTAAAATGGGATATGTTTCACAAAATCCTAGTATGATAGGAAATAAAAAAATATTTGCATAACCATTATGCAGAGATCTTTGTTTAAAGCACCAACATGGCCAAACAAACAGAATGAAATAAACAATGCAAATAGCACAAGCTAAATTTATTGCTATGGAATAGCAAAATACCGTCTTCTTTGTTTGATTCTATGACATATTACTGGTCGGGTCATGCAATTAAAAACTATGTATATATGTACAAATAGATGTTAAAATCTACGTAACAAGTACAGCATATAAAACATCCCTCATCAGGACCACTCATCACAAATACAATATACCACTCTGTGACCATATCGGATCACTCATCAAAAATACAATATACCACTCTGTGACCATATCGGATCACTCCTGAAAAAAAATCTTTTTCTGTGCCCACATAATACCACTCCTCAAAGTTACAGTGTCTCGTTTTATGCCCACACAATACCACTCCTCAAGCTACAGTGTCTCGTTCTGTACCCATACATGAATAATCCTCAATGTTCCACTCAGTAGGTATACAAGACAACTCCTCTCAGTTTTGCTCATCACCTTTATCCTACTATAAGAACTCCTCCATATTCACTAAGAAATTTATCACGCTTTTCAGATTTGTCTGTGTAGTACACAGAGTACGCCCCACCACTGATCTACAGAATAGAGTACGCCCCACCACTGATCTACAGAAAAGAGTACGCCCCACCACTGATCTACAGAAAAGAGTACGCCCCACCACTGATCTACAGAATAGAGTACGCCCCACCACTGATCTACAGAAAAGAGTACGCCCCACCACTGATCTACAGAATAGAGTACGCCCCACCACTGATCTACAGAATAGAGTACGCCCCACCACTGATCTACAGAATAGAGTACGCCCCACCACTGATCTACAGAATAGAGTACGCCCCACCACTGATCTACAGAATAGAGTACGCCCCACCACTGATCTACAGAATAGAGTACGCCCCACCACTGATCTACAGAATAGAGTACGCCCCACCACTGATCTACAGAATAGAGTACGCCCCACCACTGATCTACAGAATAGAGTACGCCCCACCACTGATCTACAGAATAGAGTACGCCCCACCACTGATCTACAGAATAGAGTACCCCACTGATCTACAGAATAGAGTACGCCCCACCACTGATCTACAGAATAGAGTACGCCCCACCACTGATCTACAGAATAGAGTACGCCCCACCACTGATCTACAGAATAGAGTACGCCCCCCACTGATCTACAGAATAGAGTACGCCCACCACTGATCTACAGAATAGAGTACGCCCCACCACTGATCTACAGAATAGAGTACGCCCCACCACTGATCTACAGAATAGAGTACGCCCCACCACTGATCTACAGAATAGAGTACGCCCCACCACTGATCTACAGAATAGAGTACGCCCCACCACTGATCTACAGAATAGAGTACGCCCCACCACTGATCTACAGAATAGAGTACGCCCCACCACTGATCTACAGAATAGAGTACGCCCCACCACTGATCTACAGAATACAAACAAATGCCCATTCCTTTTATCTTATACTTAAAAAGCCTAGTTTAGACACGTTTTTATTAATTCTCATGTTTCAGGTTTATGAATATATTAATTTACCTTTGCTTTTGAACACAAATTTGTAACGTTTCTTTCCATTTTCAAAATAACATAATCTACTAATATAACACTTATCTACATACAATAGTGCCTGAATCTGCAATTATTAAATATTTAGTTTTAGTTTCGATACATTTACTAAAACTTGACATTTTCTGCATTATTTTACATTTCCAAATGTGAAGAATTCAGACAGTGTTTACACGTTAGTAGGACAGCATTACTTGTATATATCATCGCATTTTACAAAACTACCGACAAATTGTTCGCTCCCACTCACATTGCCATTTTCGTGTATACCATTCTCAGTACCGATAACTTTAACGGTAATAATCTATCTCAAATATACAAGTTGACACCATTCACATTCTGTTAAATTGAATTTCGAATGAAACTTTAAAACAGATAAACTTTGGAAAAGTAATTGTGCGCAAAGTAAACCCGTATATAGTGAACTTGCACAATGTTTGTGCTCAGAATACTTATACTTTGTAAACTTGCACACAGTGAATTTGTACATATCAATTTATACGTAATAGATTTCTAAGGAAGTTCACAATTTAACGATTTAACAAAGACGTACTGTACACAACAAGTATACATATCACCATACAGACGTTTACCCTGAGTCGAACTTGAAGCCTTCATGAGCAAGCTCATCCTTATTAAAATAAACTATGGACTCTTACAAGTCCCTATCTAAAGATCAATTGATATAATAGAGATTAGAACTTTAAAAACCATTTAGCAAGAAAGAAACGAAACTAGTCCACTCATCGACTAAGATGTCTACGCATGCCCACAAATATACTGGCATTGGTAAGAATTACAATACTAAAAGTTTACGACAAAGAATCAAATACTGTGACAATAGTACAATTTGAAACACTGAGATCGACGTCACATCTTGTGACGATGACTCATAGTTGTTGGTAAATGGGGAACAGCACACTTGACCTTTGAGGAAACATTCAAGTTAATAGATTAAAGTAAATTACTGACATTGCTTGAACCTTAGACTATTGACATTATTTGAACTTTAGACAAATGATACGCACAATGCATCAATGCATATCATCACAATGAATGAAAATCAGAATAATTAACTTGTTTTACATATGAACTTATCAAAACAAATTCTTATTATGAAGGAACGAAATATACTTCAAAAAGGCCGTGAGTTCTCACTTCAGTTAAAAAAGAATAAAAACAAAGGGAAATAAAAAATAAAAGTGTCAAATATGAAAAAAATAGTACTTAGTAGTACCAATCTGAGACAAAACCATATCGCTGTTTGAAAATGAAAATAAAATTATCAACAATAAGTGCAGAGTTAACACACAGTTAGCATACTTCTATTAACTATAGATTTGCCACGTAAGCAAATGTATTTTATTCATCCTATTTGAGAATATTCATTGTCTTTGTTATTTGAATTCTATCTAAATGCACATGTCATTGAATTTAAAGGATTTATCTATTGTCTGTGCGTTGAGTTTTAACGCAAAAGGGCGTCAATTATGATGTGAAACGACGATTTAAAGCAAACGTTAACAGACGCTATCGTCTTAAACTGCAGTTTTCACTTCCTTTTCATCGTCAGGTTGTCTGCGTTTGGTGAGGACCTCCTGTAAGATGTAGAGGCCAATCGCTAAGATACACAGGACAACCATAATGGCGATCTTCGACATGATGCACAGAGGAGTAACCAGGCCGAACCACAGGGCAGATCCAAGTCCCTGAACCATCCTCTGGGCCGCGAACGCCTCTTCCAGACAGTCTGGGAATATTTGACTGATCAGACCTAGAAACAGAGACAGATATTGGATTTCTTTAGGTATAACTATAACATCACTCAAAACGTTCGTTTCATCGTTTCTAGCACACACCAATTGAATATTTCGGTGGGGAACTACACTTTAGAATTGCATTTATGTTTTTTTCGGAAATACATTGCAACAAAATTTAAGCAAAAATTAAGTCTTTAAGAAGAAGTAAAATTAGGACAATTTTATTTTGTAACGCATGAAGTTTCTCGTTCAACATACAGAAATATTAATGAAATGTAAATATTATCGAAGAATTGGAAAAGGAGATAATGATTTTAATGTAATTGAGAGGTTACAATATGAAGGAAAAACATAAAAGGTGACTTGAAAGGGTTATCTTGAATATTTGACAGATTATACTGAATGTGCATACATTATTGTGTTATGTTATCAATATGGGGCAATATTTAGAAGAAAAAAACGTAATACTGAAATTTGGAAAAAAGTAGTTCCAGTATTAACCAGGTACATTTAAAGGGGCATAACCCGAAAGAGAATGAATAAATGATATCTTGTATTTTTAAAGGTTCAGATGTCCGAATAGCTATTCAAGGAGCTAAGATGAAACCGGATGATTGCTTGATTAGTCTGGAGATTGAAACTTTTCAAACCTTGCATTCAACGTTGTCCTTTCACACCGTGTCGTGACGTTTGGAAACGACTCAATGGCAGACAGAAACAAAATGCTTAAAAAGGAAGGGGGAATGTCGAAGGCTTTTACTTACTGCTAACTTGTGAGATCCATATTCCATCGCCGAGTCCCCAGCAACCAACCAGGATGAAGTAGAAGATGATTTCGTTGTCATGTGGTTGCCATAACGACATCAGAAGAAGAAGGACCAGGTTGAGAACGGCGGCTATAATAAATAGAAACATGAAACTCTTAACCAGGTTTGTATAGGTGATGTTTAGGGTGTCGAACTTAGAACCATTCACACGAAATCCAAATAGAAATAAAGCTAATCACACGGACACATGGTTCCACTATCGACACCTGGAAAACTTAGAGGTCATAGTAAAAATTCGGCAAAGAGAATGCCAAAAATGGAGCATCTTTTGGCCATGGCATGGATTTGCAGATGGCCAAGAGGTCCACGAGAAAAGGTTTACTCACCTAGGGGGCTTCATCAAACCAAATAAATGGTTATTCCTGTCCGAATTCATGCAGGAACTTTTCAATAGTTCTCTCCTGTTCGACTAAGTCGAAACGTCCAGTATGAAGAGAACATGATGCTACCTTTTTTCTCAACGGTATCAGCTGAAAACTCTACTGAGTTTGTGAACATCTCTGGACGCAAGCCGTAAAGCTTTGGTAATGGCACTTCCCAGTAGGCAACTGGAATTTAACTTAAGTGTGCTAGTCGCGGGAACTGAAATAATAAGTTGACATGAATCAGTGAACAGGTGAACTGGTGTCTACAGCTGGAGCAGGACAACGGCCCAACCAGGTTAGGTGGTCTGCGTCGCCACGGCAACCTGATGCTAAAATAAATAACAAAGGAGTTTGGTTGTGTGAGGTTAGAAATTGGTTGGATAAATTGATTGCAGTCAAAGGTAAGTTATTATGGAAAGATGGAATTTGTTACTGAATACATAAATTGGTCGTTTTGTGTTTTGAACATGAGTAGCTGCGGACGGTTGGCACCATTAATTTTATTTCCTGAAACTATTGGTCTTGATTTTGTTTTATTAACCTAATAATGATAATTAACAAGAGATCCCAGAGGGATCTTGGCGCCCACCAAAGAATGATCTATATCTGACAAAGGAAAGATGGATCTTTTCTCTACTTTTTAAACTTTTTCAAACATACTACATATAAAATTTGAGACAGATCGCTTCAGTACCTTTTGAGAAATAGCGGTAACAAACTTCAACTATCAAAATCCAAAATGACTCCTTGGCGGCCATCCTGTTGATCAATCGGCCCCAAATCACAATATGCACAACTAGGGCCCTAGGGGAACCTACATGTGAAATTTGAGAAAGATCCATTCAATACTTTCTGAGAAATAGCGATAACAAACTTTGAATATAAAAATCCAAGATGGCTGCCTGGCAGCAATTTTGTTGATCGATCGGTCCAAAATCACAATATGCACAACTAGGGCCCTAGGAGAACCTACATATGAATTTTGAGACAGATCCCTTCAGTACTATCTGAGAAATAGCGATAACAAACTTTAACTATCAAAATCCATGATGGCGGCCTGGCGGCCATCTCGTTGACCGATCGGTCCCAAAACGCAATATGCACAACTAGGGCCCTAGGGGAACCTACATATGAAATTTGAGAAAGATCCCTTCAGTACTTTTTTGAGAAATAGCGATAACAAACTTAAACTATCAAAATCCAAGATGGCTGCCTGGCGGCCATCTTGTTGACGATTGGTCCCAAAATACAATATACACAACAAGGGCACTAGGGGAACCTACATATGAAATTTGAGACAGATCCCTTCAGTACATTTTGAGAAATAGCGATAACAAACTTTAAGTATCAAAATCCAAGATGGCTGCCTGGCGGCCATCTTGTTGACCGATTGGTCCAAAAATGAAATATGCACAACAAGGGCCCTAGGGGAACCTACATATTAAATTTGAGAAAGATTCCTTCAGCACTTTTTGAGAAATGGGGATATCAAACCTTAACTGCCAAAATCACAGAAATATCGATAACAAACTTCAACTGCCAAAATCAAAGATGGCTGCGTGGCGGCCATCTTGTTTTTCCGATCAGCCTCAAAATCTGTATGGCACAACTAGGGACCAAGGGTAACCTCCATGTGAAGTTTGAACAAAATCCCTTCAGTAGTTCTCAAGAAATATCGATAAAAAAAACTTCAACTGCCAAAATCAAAGATAGCTGCCTGGCGGCCATCTTGTTTTTCCGATCAGCCTTAAAATCTGTATGGCACAACTAGGGAACAAGGGTAACCTCCATGTGAAGTTTGAACAAAATCCCTTAAGTAGTTCTCAAGAAATATCGATAACAAACTTCAACTGCCAAAATCAAAGATGGCTGCCTGGCGGCCATCTTGTTTTTCCGATCAGCTTCAAAATCTGTATGGCACAAATATGGACCAAGGGGACCCTCCATGTGAAGTTTGAACAAAATCCCTGCAGCAGTTTTTAAGAAATAGTGATAACAAGCATTGTTTACGGACGGACGACGGACGACGGACCACGGACGCAGGGCGATTTGAATAGCTCACCATCTGATGATGGTGGGCTTAAAAGAAGATGTGAAGCCCTAAAGCAGCTGTAATTTAGGTTTTATTTGTAAATTGTATTATTTAATGCTATTTTAAAGTTTCGACCTTCATTAGTTAGAAAGGGTGTCGCATCACACGAGAGAGAATAGCACAAAATCACAATCAATATTAGCAGCAAAAATAAGTCTGAAAAAAAAACTGAAAGAGAGAAACCTGAAATACTGAAACAAAGCTGAAATAAAGCTGAAATGAAAAATAGAAGATCTGAAAAAGAAATATCTGAAAATGAAACAAAACAAGAGAATCAATGAAGTGGAAAACACATTTCGATAGACGTGTCACAAGGTGTTCAATCAGGCATAACGATGGTAATGGAAGACCTACCTGTTGTGAGCAGCCACACGTGACCAGTGTATTTGATGATGTAACCACTGAGGTAGGAGCTGAAGCCACCGCAGACACCAAAACAGATCATCGTGTACCCAACCATATGTATACCGAGGGGACAGGTTACAAACGCCTGAAATAAACAAATTATTATCATATTCCATTCAAATCAAATATAAAAATAACAAATTAGTATTTAATCGATACAAGACATAAATCTGCGGCTAGATTAAAGGCGTAGGCCGCGACATGACGGAATGGAACGGATGTTCTTTATGTTTCATAGCGAAAACTTAAACATGAAGTATGTATTTCATAGAATATTGTAATAAAACGTTTTCGGGGACATTAAGGAGAGCAATCTCTTACCTTCGTTATGTCTCCAGTGACGAATGCATTTTGGACACTGCTGTACATGAATGCTAGGAACAACATAAGGAAGCGGCGGTCGCATGTACACTTCAGGACGGAGGTAAACTGTTTCCACACCACTGAACAATTAGCACGAGTGGTCCTATAGGGCTTAAGGGCGCTCAGGAGGTACATCGGAACAACAACAGAAAATGCAACACAAAGACCAAAAATACCCATGAGCAAATATTTCGTTTCTTCATTTACAGACATATTAGGAAGTACAAGGTTATCGGAATGGCAGTATTTACTTCCGCAGACGTTCGGACTAATGTCATGGGAAGGGGGGAGAATGTCTGTCGGTGGATGGCTGTAGGAGTGGTTAATAGGCGAAGTGGCGAATACTGTAACGGTGATGTTATGAGTGTCCATCGCCCCATTAGGACGTCCCAACATAAGAACAATGGATGATATGAGGTTTCCAACTACCATGGAAAACTGGTAGAAGAAGAAGATAATTCCAAAATATTTACTGGCAACATGAACTGTGCGGTCATCGTTTTTAAGAGCGTATGAGCGAGCAAGATATGTGACATAGGTACTAATGGCATTCCATAAGATGGCATTCCCGATGCCTTGTAGAAAAGCCATGGTGACGAGAATTTCAAAAGTGGGATAGAGATTGGCAACCACATATAATACTTGTGGGATGAGTCCGATGACTAGACAGCGTTTGGGTCGGAAACGTTGAACGATGAAAGGAGTAAACAGACTGAATACTGTGAAACTTCCATAGCTAGATGCCAAGGAGTAAAGTCCAACGTTGTCAATGTGATTCAAACTGCTTTGCAAGTTCTTCAGGGATACGATTGCAGTGGCCATAAGAAATACCGTGATGCCTAGGAACACGAGGTTGTTCATGTGGTTATATATGGAATTAAAGTCACCTACATCTTCTTCGTCTTTATCTGTTAGTTTGACATCATTGTACTTATCGGGGTTAATAGGAACATCAGTTGTCTTTTTCTGCACTATCTCCTGACTAAGAGTAAGGACTGCGTTGCGACATGCCCTGGCAAGACGCCTGCGATCAGGAGCGGGACAGTTCACAGAATCAATGTAGGCGGGACTCTCCAAAAGCCCCATCATGGTATTGGATCGAGATCGGTATTGGTCGGCGGTGGTTACATCTTGGTAGTCCTTGTTTTCATACACAATCGTTATGAATGGGATGTCAAGAATCGTAGATTTTTCCTGAGGTGCGATGTCGGTTCCTGTTTCTCCTTTAAGCAGCGCTGATCTGCTATCTGTACTAGTAATAGAATCATTATATGAAGAGCTGTCCATGCTTTCTTCTACTTCCACTGTCCAAGCGGATTTGGTGTCGTCGTTAGTTTCGCTGGATCGTCCTTTCGTGACGTCCTGTGTGGTATCACAATGGACACTGTCCGTGTTGTCCTCAGACGGACCAGGGTCATCCTCAGGGGGCCCTTGATGAAAAAAAGATGAAAAGAACGCTTAATTAGAAACAGGCTCGAGACAAATTATGCCTTTCATTGTAATGTGACACACTCAGACATAACTTTAGGTAGAACATTGGTCTAACGTAGCCACATAAATAAGTACGTGTGGACGTAAATATGATTAATTTCCAGGTAAAGTAGTCGAGTGCTATATAATATGTAACGAGCCTTGATCTTACATCACACACTATATATAATACGTTATCATGTTGCATGGCGTGAGTTATGGGCGCACTTGACTGGCGCAAGTTTTGACAGATGTCATCTCATTTTCCTTTATGATAATTTGTGAAATATATGAAAATTGACGATTATATAATTAAAATGCCACAGAGAAAATATTGGTATGCTTTGATAAAGATTTTCAAATAAAATGATATGTTTTGAAATTGTTATGAAACATTCTTAAATTCATAAATATACGTTTCTTATCGCCACTATTTATTAAAACAATAAGGGAACGTATTACTATATGAGATAAACAGGTATAAACCTAGTATATTAATAATCCAAATTAATATCTCAAAAAAATAATTAATCATACAGCCACTATAGGGCTTTCTTCAGTCCGATATAATACACGTATTACTGTTACATTTTATTATAAATGCCATGATATAGAATGACAGTCCTTAACTTCGATTTCATCTCATGATTTAATGGAAGCAAAAATCGATGGAGACTACTCACTCTCTATATATTGACTCGTGTTCTCCATATCTTCATTCGCCATGGATGCTGGATCTTTAGCGTGAATGTAAGAGTGGTCTATCGCCTACAAAAGAAATCAATATTCTGTATATAGAACATACAAAGTACAGAGAGTCACGAAGTTTTGCCACAGCTACATAACGTACGAGTAATGTATTTGGCCTATAGAGATTACTCACCAATGTAACAGGCATACAATGACATGAATGTCACATTTAACCGATATCCAAAACAATGAATGTTTATTTATTGTGCAATGGCTATTCATGTCATATTTGTTTAAGTTTTATTACATTGTTTTGCTTGGGAAACATCTATGGTATTCAGAATTGATTTCGATTTCATAAACACATTGTATTTTATAAGACTATTGAATTCTGTATAAATATATATTATATAGATACCTGTATGAGTGTATATACCTTTATCACTGTATATATACTTGTGTGACCTTTATGACTGTATACGCCTAAATATATGTACACATATGTATGACTGCATTTACCTGTATGACTGTACACACATGTATGACTGCATTTACCTGTAAGACTGTACACATATGTATGATTGTACACACTTGTATGACTGTATATTCCTGGATGACTGTACACACATGTATGACTGTATACACCTGGATGACTGTACACACTTGTATGACTGTATATACCTGTATTACTGTATACACATGTATGACTGTATATTCCTGGATGACTGTACACACATGTATGATTGTATATACCTGTATGACTGTACACACATGTATGACTGTATATGCCTGTGTGACTGTACAAACATGTATAATTGTATATACCTGTATGACTGTACACACTTGTATGACTGTATATTCCTGGATGACTGTACACACATGTATGATTGTATATACCTGTATGACTGTACACAAATGTATGACATAATATACCTGAATGACTGTATACACATTTATGCCTGTACACACATGTATGACTGTATATACCTGTGTGACTGTACACACATGTATGACTGTATATACCTGTATGACTGTACACACATGTATGACTGTATATACCTGTGTGACTGTACACACTTGTATGACTGTATATACCTGTATGACTGTACACACATGTATGACTGTATATACCTGTGTGACTGTACACACATGTATGACTGTATATACCTGTATGACTGTACACACATGTATGACTGTATATACCTGTGTGACTGTACACACTTGTATGACTGTATATACCTGTATGACTGTACACACATGTATGACTGTATATACCTGTATGACTGTACACACATGTATGACTTATATACCTGTTGACTGTACACACTTGTATGACTGTATCTGGACTGTACACACTGTATGACTGTATATACTGTATGACTGTACACACTGTATGACTGTATATACCTGTATGACTGTACACACATGTATGACTGTATATACTGTATGACTGTACACACTTGTATGACTGTATATACCTGTGTGACTGTACACACATGTATGACTGTATATACCTGTATGACTGTACACACATGTATGACTGTATATACCTGTGTGACTGTACACACTTGTATGACTGTATATACCTGTATGACTGTACACACATGTATGACTGTACACACTTGTATGACTGTACACACTTGTATGACTGTATATTCCTGGATGACTGTATACACATGTATGATTGTATATACATGTATGACTGTACACACATGTATGAATGTACACACATGTATGACTGCATTTACCTGTATGACTGTACACATATGTATGACTGTACACACTTGTATGACTGTATAATCCTGGATGACTTTACACACATGTATGACTGTATATACCTGTATGACTGTACACACATATATGACTGTATATACCTGTGTGACTGTGCACACATGTATGACTGTACACACATGTATGACTGTACACACTTGTATGACTGTATGTTCCTGGATGACTGTACACATGTATGATTGTATATACCTGTATGACTGTATACACATGTATGACTGTATATACCTGAATGACTGAACACATGTATGACTGTATATACCTGAATGACTGTACACACATGTATGACTGTATATACCTGTATGACTGTATACACATAAATGACTGTAAACACCTAAATGTATGTACACACATGTATGACTGTAAACACCTAAATGTATGTACACACATGTATGACTGTATATACCTGTTTGAATGTACATACATGTATGAATGTATATACCTGTATGACTGTACACACATGTATGACTGTACACACTTGTATGACTGTATATTCCTGAATGACTGTACACACATGTATGATTGTATATACCTGTATGACTGTACACACATATATGACTGTATATACCTGTGTGACTGTACACAAATGTATGACTGTATATACCTGCATGACTGTATACACATGTATGACTGAACACATGTATGACTGTATATTCCTGTGTGACTGTACACACATGTATGACTGTACACACATGTATGACTGTATATACCTGTGTGACTGTATATACCTGTGTGACTGTACACAATGTATGACTGTATATACCTGTATGACTGTACATACATGTATGAGTGTACACACTCGTATGACTGTATATTTCTGGATGACTGTACACACATGTATGATTGTATATACATGTATAACTGTATATACCTGTATGACTGTACACACATGTATGAATGCATTTACCTGTATGATTGTACACACATGTATGCTGTACATGTGTGACTGTACAACACAGTATGACATGTGTGACTGTACACACTTCTATGACTGTATATTCCTGTATGACTGTAAACACATGTATGACTGTATATACCTGTGTGACGGTACACACATGTATGACTGAATACACCTAAATGTATGTACACACATGTATGACTGTATACACATGTATGACTGTACACACATGTATGACTGTATACACCTGGATGACTGTACACACTTGTATGACTCTATATTCCTGGATGACTGTACACACATGTATGATTGTATATACCTGTATGACTGTACACACATGTGGAACTGTATATACCTGTGTGACTGTACACAAATGTATGACTGTATATACCTGTATGACTGTACACACATGTATGACTGCATTTACCTGTATGCTTGTACACACCTGTATGACTGTCACACATGTATGACTGTACACACTTGTATGACTGTATATTCCTGTATGACTGTACACACATGTATAACTGTACATATCTGTGTGACTGTACACAAATGTATGCATGTATATACCTGTATGACTGTATACACAGGTATGACTGTATATACCCTTAAGACTGTATACACCTATATGACTGCATATACCTGTATGACTGTACACACGTGTATGACTGTATATATCTGTATGACTGTACACACATGTATGACTGTATATACCTAAATGTATGTACACACATGTATGACTGTATATACCTGTTTGAGTGTACACACATGTATGACTGTATATACCTGTATGACTGTACACACATGTATGACTGTACACACTTGTATGACTGTATATTCCTGGACGACTGTACACACATGTATGATTGTATATACCTGTATGACTGTACACACATGTATAACTGTATATACCTGTGTGACTGTACACAAATGTATGACTGTATATACCTGTATGACTGTATACACATGTATGACTGTATATACCCTTAAGACTGTATACACCTATATGACTGCATATACCTGAATGACTGTATACACCTGTTTGACTGTATTTACCGGTATGACTGTTTACAACATTAGGACTTTCTATAAATATATACCTGTATGACTGTATATACCCGAATGACTGTACATACCGAAGTAACTGTATACACCTGTATGACTGTATATACCTGTATGACTGAATATACCTGAATTAGTGTATATACATGTATGACTGCATATACGTGTATCATTGTATACACCTATACGACTGTATATACATGTATGACTTTATACACCTGTATTACTATATAAACCTGTATAAACCTGTATGACTTTATTCACCTCTATGACTTTATACGTTTTAAGGGTAATACTAAAACTATTTATGATAATTCCTTTGGTAAGAAGCTCCAGGTACGTAAACCTTCTTTGTGTTCCTATTTGGAACTGGTATCTGGTATCCACCTTTGATCCCTCTGCCGATACATCCTTCCATTATGAAATACCTCAAGGACGTTGGAAACCTCCACCTTCTATTTTATTTTATTTGGGACAAAGATAGTGAGATTAAAACAAAAAGTTGTTGTCTGTACCGATACATTCCATTGCTTGCATGGACTCGATCATTACGCCTTCATTATATCTTGCATAAAATACAAGAGAATTGTTCAGTTCTGAAAATGGATTATCATTACCAGAGATCACACCTGCAAGTGTCTTGATCTCTCATTAGTAGAAAAGTTTTTAAGTTAATATACATGTTCCTATGATTCAGCTGCTGTCTTTTCCTTACTTCTAGGTATTTGTAATGAGCCTGATAGATGAATATAGCATATAATTGCCTTTGTTATGTCTTCACTCTAAATTTTCTTGTCTAAGAATTTCTTCTCTGAAAAATGCTGCCAAAGACCCATTAAACTGCAAATGGGCAAACCAGTCGTCCCATTTACTTTATGCTGGTTGCTAAGCAAAAGCAGAAATGTCGTTTTTATTGACTAAGGTTGACTCTTCCAATGGCACCAATATGTCACATGAATAAAGAAAAATCAGTAAATAGTGTAATCTTAAGAAATGATGCAACATCAATTTGGAAGGTTGATTCCCAAAGTGATCAAGGAAAATAATCATCACATGCTCTTATGATATGAAAAGTTGCATTACTTATCTACACAGGAGGTAGTGTAAGCTTTTTTTCAGTTAGGAAAGCAATGCGCAGAGAATAACTTTTTGATAATGAGTCTGCGTTCAAAGCAGAAACAACACTTGCCTTAAAAATTAAAAGCTAATTTGAATTATGGAATTAAAGAATTAAAAGCTTATATGAATTAGATTAATTATTTACATATCACAAATGAGTTCTGATACTCCTGTAAAAAGTAATATGTGGGCCGACCATATTGGAAAATGGCCACCATGACGTCATATGCTATTTTTGGAAAATGATCCAGGTCCTTAAAGGTTTCCTTTGTTTGTATTCTTGATGTCAAATCCAATAAATTATAATGAAATCTTTATATAAATTTTGATAACTATAACTTGATGCTGTTGAAATGTACAGTAAAAAGTCATAAGTGTGGCGGCCATATGAGATAAGCAAAATGAGTGTGGCGGCCATATTGGAAAATGGCCGATATGACGTTTTAGGCTATTTCTGGAAATGGTCTAGATTCTAAAATGTTTTGTTTGATTGTATTCTTGATGTCAAATCCAAATAAAATATTTAAATCTAAATGAATTTTGATAACTATGACGTGATACGGTTAGAAAGTACAGTAATAAGTTATATGTGTGACGACCATATTGGAAAATGACCGCAATGACGTCATATGCTATTTTTGGAAATGGCCCGGGTCTTAAAAAGCTTCATTTGGTTGTATTCTTGATATCAAATCAAATTAATTATATTCAAATCTTAATGAATTTTGATAGCTATAATTTGATGTGAAGATATGCGATAAGTAAAATGTGTGTGGCGGCCATATTTGAAAATGGCCGCGATGACGTCATAGGCTATTTTTTTTGGAAATTGACCGGGTCCTAAAAAGTTTCCTTTGGTTGTGTTCTTGACGCCAATCAAGTTAATTATTTTTCAATCTGAAATAAATTTTGATAACTATGACATAATGTTTTGGAATATAATAAGTAATATGTGTGACGGCCATATTGGAAAAATGGCCGCTATGACGTCATAGGTTATTTTTGGAAGTGGCCCGGGTCCTAAAAAGTTTCTTTTGGTTGTGTTCTTGATATGTGCCAAGTTTCATGCTTTTATCAAAAAGTGCACAATTTGACCAAATTTCTGCACAAATCCGGTGGACTATTATATAAATACTACCTGCATTAGAGGGTGACAGTGCCTATTGTCACCCCGAGGATATCACTGTCACCCGAGGCGAAGCCGAGGGACACATTAATATTCCGAGGGGTGACACTAGGCACTGTCACCCTCTAATGAAGGTAGTATTTATTCTATTGTACCAAAAGTCTAGAAACAAAACTAGGTTTAAAGTATTTGCAATCTATTGAAACATTTAAACTGATTATAGCTAAAGTCGAACAGTCAACGTCGGCAGTAGAATAGCATATCAGCTTCTACTCAGTAGCGCTAACTATCATTGCATTATAAAAAAAGAATACTCACAATAATCATTTAGTGAAAATTCTTGTTGTCTTATCTCCTGCGTTTGTTAAAATCTTAACGTTTTTGTAAATCTCAATGAATTTTGGTTTCGTCCCGTCGTCTGTTTACAACATTAGCAATGTCACGAAGACGCTTGAAATCGCATGTCTCCCGGGGCCAGTTCACCTAATCACCGACTGGTTCATAGAAACAAACATATAGCGCTTGGACGGTAAGCGAAAGTAAACGGATAGCTCCATCCTTAATTTGAAAAAAATATTGATAATCAGACTAATTTGGCAAAACTATTATTAAATAGCTCCAGATAAATTTTGAAGTGTGGCTTCAAAAAACAAAGATGGCGTCGAAAAAAGAAACGAGTGAGCATCTTTTTCGGGCGGTTAATATTTTGCACTATCAAAAATACACTATCACCCGTTGCTAGGGGGTTGCTACGAACGTGTCTATTGTTTCCTATTATTCTAATGTTACCTGCCGTGTGATTGTGTAAAATACCAAATATCTCTCGACCAATCAGAATGCAGGATTCTCACTTATAAAAAAATATAATAAAAAAGATTATTCAAGGAATAAATGTATTACTCATTAGATATAAAGGTATGATATGATGATATCATTAGGAACACACACACATGTACACCACACGCCTCTTGGTGGTTATAAATGTGAAATCTTATTTCTTACATATCATTCCTACAGTATGTGTAATCTAGTAACGGAATTTAGTGCCACGTTATTGTAGTCACTAAAGGTTTGTAATCTAACCATTCTATCAGATACACCTGTACTAGTCTTAACAGCTTTATATTTTAAGCGCCTGTCAGAACACACTGTACTACATGTATTGTGGTCAGTGAGGCGGGCGGGAGGTGAACCAGCGGTTACCCGGTCACCGTAGCCTCCACCAACACAATGCCCTCACATTGATGCTGTTTATTTACGTTACTGATGTACCCCCCCTCCCCAACAATGAATCGTAATCGTATTCGATGGAAAGACATTTAAATTAACTTACAAAACATTTAATATCTTTATAATCAATTGGTTTATCGCAGACAGTAAATGCAGAAAAGAAACCTTTTGAATGCTAATCACAGTGAAAACCACATAAGGCAGCACATCATCAATTTAGCCGATGTAAACAAAGGCGCATGTGCCGTGTGGCCCTTCGATCTCTACAAAGACACGACAGACAAAAATTGAAATGGTCTTTACTGCATGATATTACATGTAAACACAAGCAATTACATTGGCTAATAATTCAAAATACCTGTTTGTAGTTGATCTTGTCTTGTCGTTGTTTAACGTTCAACTGTAATATTTTGGTCTATCGCAGCGAAGTTCTGCTGAGGATGATCACACAGCACCGAACAGCTGATAGCTCTGCGCATGCGCAGTTGCAATTATCGAATATTCATTTTAGGGGAGAATAGTATATGCTGTTAGAAATAATTATCGATTGAACCAGGTCTGGTACCACAGTATGATGTGTATCGTTTCAAAGACCACAGTAGCCCAGATAAAATAATTATTGCAGTGAATCATACTGTTGCATGACATATGACTAGGCATTAAAATCTCGCAGATATTTAAACCTGTGCGCCCCTAAATATAGTCAGCGTTTCCCGTGTGGCTGTGGATAAATTTGCATGTATGAGTTATCGTTTGAAAACCACAACCTGCCGGTTTCAGCTGGTTTGTGCGGCTTAGAGTCATCGATTTGTATAGAACGTCTGTTCAGTGTTATTCAAGTAGAAGGAAACCGCAACGAGAGATAAACCCATATCTATCACATAAGGTCACACTAGCAGTTTGGATTATAAGTATCGTTATAAAGGTCATTGTGGCATGAACAACTGTTTAATTAACAATGGCGGATTACTATATAATTAGTATTAACATACGTAATATATGATAACACAATATGATCATTTGTTAAATATAATAACGCATTACACACTACAAGAGGTAGTACATCCAATTGTACAGTTAGGAATGGTATACACTGTACAACAGAAATCTCCAAACGAAAGCTTAAAGTTATTATTGTCTTATATATTAACCACATACAGATTTTCATAATAATCTATTTTGAGAAATGCAACTACAAGATATACTTGTCTAAAATATAAGTTCGAAATATTCTTGTATAAATCTGATGTAATACACGATTCTATATATGGTAACGAGGAAATATAATGCGATATAATATGAAAGCCGTGTCGTGTCATGGTTTTCGTATTGTATTATTTCCTTATCGCCAGATATAAATGCTTTCTATAATTAATCTTAACAATAGTATAATTGTAGTATTTCTTAAACTTCATCTGTTGATGATGACATGATCTAAATTGTCTTTTGTGGAATGAAAAAACCCTCAATTGAAACGTGTGTTTATTACATAACCAGACAGGAAGTGTGATAAAAACAAATGACTGATGTCTATAGGGACTCATAGATGGATAATTAAACAAGTGTCACGGAAAACTAACCGTCTTTCTATAGTTTAAGTTCAGCAGTTCACATATAAAGCATACAAAGTTATACCATATATAATTGGTGTTTGATATGTATGGCTGGTGTCGTCGACAAATCTGACACTAGTAGGGCTTGCTATACTTGGAAACCTGGTTCCATTATTTTGTGCAGTATTACATGATGCCCGGTTAATTATGCTTAATTTCTCTTTTCATTTATTTAGGACGTCAGCCCCATGTCTTTTGCGACTGTTGTATATTCGTATTGCGTCTCTTTGTAATAGTGGACCTTTTGTCTCTTTTTATAGGCATATCTCACTGAAGCCTGCCGACGAAGACACCTAACAACACATTTCACCTGGTCACATAACACTGACAACGGGCAAACCAGTCGTCCCATTACCTTTATGCGGAGTGTCCTAAACTACCATTTTATTGACAATAGTGAGTATCGACTATGGGACAGAAACCAGAGCCTTCCTCACAAGTGTGAATTAACTCGAGGCAACAGAGAGGCGATGTCAAAAGAGATGTTAGAAAGGAAAAAGTAAATTCCGAAGAAAAATAAAGGGATATAAAATCTCAAAGTTAGTCGCCTTTACAATATCATGCAATTGGTTTAGCCTACATGCACGACAGTATAATTCTAGTTAATACAGTGTTTCCTTCAAATAATGCAAATAAGTGTATTAGGTCTTAATTCACCGACTATTTGACTATGTATTATATGTATTGTAGACGAGAGTCACAAATAACATATCAGAAAAACGAAACGTCAGCAACTTCTATAGAAGGTGTGTGGTGTGACCCTTGGGACTGGTGGGGTCAGGCATTGTGAACAAGTACAAAAGACATTAAGAACCTGTACACGTGTGTGTGTGTGGTTCCATGTTTAAATCCAACGCCAACCTTTTGTATATAACAAAACATTCAGTTATGGGAAGCAATTATGTGCGTCCACAATAGGATTTCATTTAGGCTCCACAAATCGGGGTCTAGTATTGAATGTGGGTTATAATATTTATGTAGAAAGTAACTTAGGTGTTTTATTAAACGAAATTTCTCTGTGTTTGTGATATTTGACTAGATACTGCTATATTGTACTAAGTGTTATGTACACTACATGACGAGTCATATCCCCGTGTGGTACGGACAAAAGATTAGTTACTAACACGGGAAATATATACTTGATGAAAGTCAAAGTTATGACATTTCAACTCATCTCAAACTTATGTACATTGTGAATGCAAGTGAGTGAGTGCACTTTAGCAAGACAGATCAGTATATATTCACAGTATTTTAAAAATGAATTTCGAAGTTAAGTTAGCTCGATTTAATTAAATACGAACATTAGAGACCCAATCACATTTGTCCTTAATGATATGATTGGAAATAAAACTGATATGTCCCGGATAGATATTTTTGTTAAGACTAAATAAAGGATTTGGTGTATAACGTGACCATCATAACATTACATCTTATATTATTATAAGTTTTTGTCAAACTTGCTTCATGTTATTTGTGTCATTTCTACAATCATCTTAAATATGACATCCGTTATAGATACATATGTATAAGGACTAAACAACACTTTTTGTTTATATTAAACCGATCAAGTAATATTAATATACGTAAATTTAAAATATTTAAAATACACGAAAATGTATCTTCTGGTTCCAAAAGTGTAAAGCATTTCTTTCATTGTTCAGCTATTGTGCTATGCACATTATGCTGAAGACATTGAAATGTTGTCATATAGCAACGCGAGGTAAGACATTGCAATGCTTATTTCTAATTCAAAAGATTAAATGAGGGTAAACAAATGCAAGATTGTTTATAGAAGGAATATCTGAAGTTGTAAGCTTCCAATGCTTAATCAACGACGTCCACTGTTCAAATGTTGGTCAATTATTATACAGTATAAATGTACTATGTTTCCAACTATCAAAAATTCTATCGGAAATAATCAAAATAATAATCTGGCTAGTTAAATAGCGATACTGGGATAAGGTTTGTAAGGAAAGTATTACGCTTTTAATTAATCTGAGGTATCGTTATTTAAGCATTCCAGTTATGACTGGTATTCTCATGTTCAGGATTATACATTTGTTTGGATAAAATACGTTAGTAAGGCTATGTTGGTTCCTTTTTAAAGAACTTCTGTGGGTGATATTCTGGGTCGTCAAATTTGAACACGGATATAATATTTACCTAGGTCTATAACTGTAACGTACTTTGGTGACACCCGATGACTAATATCGTATTTAAAACCATGTCTTTATTTACCGTACATATCAGCAAAATAAGCCACACAAATGTAGTTCAACTTTAGTGGAGGATTTAAAAGATAAAAAAATCAATGATAAATCTGAAGACAATAAATGTATCACAATGGCATTGTTAAGTACAATAAAACAATGCTTATATGAACATGGACTATGTTATAGTTTTAAGACGTTTCATTTCTGTCAAACGAAATGCTTTACAAAAGTGTTTCGTTCTCTTATTGTTTTTATTTTATTTCATAAGATAAGTTTGGGTTATTTTAAGCGATAATTTCTTTATGAATATCACATAATCTGTCGATCTTAAAAAGTTACCATAATGGTACATTTTTAAAGAGTTAGACTGACATACACTATGCTTAATTTATTTCAAGGAAAATGATGAGGTTGATACTTTAAATACAGTGAATAACATGTGGGTTTGCATAGGTCAACAGGATGTCCTAGTACAACATAGATTATGTACTAGGTTACCAATGTATGTGGTGAAATTATCTTCCTTATTCATTTATCAATAGGACCTTCTTTATGTACATGTAAATAATCTTTACTTGATAGTAACCGTGAGTCTACTTTATCACGTATACTCTTCATCCCTTAGTTGTAATTTTATTTTAAATCCTTCAAATGAACAGTACCTGACCAAAAATGGTAAAGAATGCATATTAAGGAAATATTTCCCCATTCTAGGAATAATATTTAATTTACCAAAGAAAATAGGTGAAGTGTTGACATTACATCCATTCTACATATCATGTAATATATAAATTTTTTAACAATGTCTATCTTGAGATTTGCGCTGATAATATTATGTAGTATTGTATTGATTGAAAACTAAAACAAGAGTTGTGCATTTGGTATAGATGTAGTGATTGCAGAAATCAATATGTTTGCACTCTCTGTACATAGCATATGGTTCAGACATCTCTGGCGGTTTCTGTAGATTCTGTAGATCCGCCACAAGGTTAACAAGAAAGCTAAAGTTGTACGTAATGCCTGCATAATGTGTCCATATAATATGTTCAGTTTTGTCATGTTATGATATGTTTGATATATGTCTAATGAAAATTTTGTTTAGAAGTTAGCAAAATTACTCTCATACGAATAAATAGGCATGAATAATGAAAAGACGGGCTGACTTCAATTTATTATTTCATTACTTAAGTGGCTTTTCACCTATCGTCATATGTATGTGGTACATGTAGCTCTACAATAGAACCACCTACTCCAATCATTGTATTCTTTCATAACTAATAACAAATTGTAAATCTTATTTCGAATCTTCTTACTTAGCGTTTTCGAACCATTGTACGACGATTCAATTCCTTCCGTTCTACTGACAGGTTTTTTGAAATGTTTTTTTTATATATTAATTTTGTCTTATCTGCACATGAAAAACAATTTCTGGCGTCAGATATGGTAGCTTTACTCGTGCCTATTTTCCGTAGACTTTCCCATGAACGATTTTAGTAATTTTGTGTTTGTAGTCTCGAGTATATAGTTATTAAACTTGTTTTAATATGTTTCTTTTTGTACAGTCAGCCCTGGCTATAAAGACCAAGAAATACCGACGGACGAAAGTGTTTCAATACAGACGTTAGAGGAAATCGATCTGAATGATTATTTCCCTTTCAGTAAACAATCAATAAATCAATTCAGTTCTAAAACTGTATTGTCAGTATCATTTATCTAGTAATGTATTTGTAGGTAGAGTAAACGTTAAATCTATTTGTTGTTTTATCATTTATATAATCTTGTCTTGATTAAAATATTTATATAAAGAAATGCTTCTATTTTTCAACCTGTGAGGAATAGCTTGTGTATTTCCTGTGTAAATTGCATCCATGTCCATTATAAGGTTCTCTAAAATTTATACATTTTGTGACAGCTACAAGTAAACCATTTAACATAAACACCGAATGAAGTTGTTTGTAAAATTGATATATACTATGAAAAGTTATTTCACTATCAATCTCCCGCATTACTAATGGTCACAGCTGTACCACCATTGTTGTTTGGCCTGTAGATCACGCGGTAGTCACGGAGAAAGCATATATACCACCTCATTGATAGAAATCCTAGGCTAAAAAGAAATATATAGGAACAGAAACATTGCGCCCCGAGGTATAATTCAAATTTGTTTTTCTCGTACTTCTGAGTACCAGAGGACAAAACGGATTTGATGACATCGTTCTTTAAGGTTGATTTTAGAGAAAGTGTTATGTGAACTGTATTATTCACTTTACCACTCACGGCGCAGTTTAGGTGATGCAGGTATAAAAATAAAAGGTCAGACAAGTGTTAACCGCGAGTGATGATTTTTTTTATATCGTGCTGGATTTGGTGGTTATATAAGTCCATAACCGGACAAATCAATGACTATTACATCACATGCAAAATTCATATGCACTAACACGTATTCTGTGGTATCACGTTTCCACCACGTGGTTATCCACGTGCAATATGACGATGAAACGCCGAGCACATGTCGGATGAAGCCTTTGGCCTTGTGCGGGAAAATCCGTTACATTATGACAAGGTTCCGCCAGGCACGGGGTGATACAACAAAGTTTTGTTATAAGCTATTCATAACAAAACAAGAACGATTACATTTGTAGTAAAGTATTGTCATATAATTATATGTGTGACGAAAGCATCACGTATATCACCTGATACACTTAATTACAGGTGATTCTTTCTATAGGTGTTTAAGTCACCTGATGAGGCATAAAAATGAGCTGTCTTTTGATCCTAGATTAACGCTTCAGTTAGGAGGAGAGAGGGTCTGATGTTTGGCTTATAAGTGGTATCCACTCAGTGTGAATGTAGACAAGACACGACGTATTACACAGTATGCAAGTGGAGAGAAAATTGCCTTTGTATGTTGTAAAACGAATATGGCTTTTATTAGCACTTCGCCTTACTTCAGTAGGTTTAGTGATGATAAGATCAACAACAAAACCCCCATGAAAAGCTATGTAGTGTAGGTAAAATAGGCGCGATGTGGTATATATGTCGGGTTAAAACAATAACAAAATCTATTTTTGGAGAATTTGTTATAAAGATGCGCCTCAAAATATCTATCACAAAGGGGTAAACGTGGATGATTTTCCAGCAAGACTTATTTAATCAATTCACAGGTGTCTCACACTTTATATCAAAATGCTGCATATATTTGCATTGTATGACTTGTCAGTGAAAGCGTCTAGAAAGATTTAAAGCAAAGGCAAATATATTCATATAAAAGTACAGTCAATTTATCATTGACTAGTTTACACAATTTTAATATTTTATAATGCTAAAACTACAGAAAACGATATGTACTCCCCAAAGACTACACGATCAATCCGTAATAATTCAGTTTTATACCTGACGTATTTATGTAGGTATGGAGAATTTACAGCTAATTCCTTTAATTCAATCCCATTATAATGTTTAGTATGTGTATTCATGTAAATTAGGCTCATCAAATCAAAGGTGCTGAATAAACAGGTAATAGTTTACTATGGTGATGCACTGGACTACAGTATTTAATACCACGTGTACCTATTCATTGTCCTCAATGATACCACTAAACTACTCTTATACATTAACAGTATTTTATACCCCGTGTACCTATTCATTGTCCTTAATGATACCACTAAACTACTCTTATACATTAACAGTATTTTATACCCCGTGTACCTATTCATTGTCCTTAATGATACCACTAAACTACTCTTATACATTAACAGTATTTTATACCCCGTGTACCTATTCATTGTCCTCAATGATACCACTAAACTACTCTTATACATTAACAGTATTTTATACCCCGTGTACCTATTCATTGTCCTCAATGATACCACTAAACTACTCTTATACAATAACAGTATTTTATACCCCGTGTACCTATTCATTGTCGTCAATGATACCACTAAACTACTCTTATACATTAACAGTATTTTATACCCCGTGTATCTATTCATTGTCCTCAATGATACCACTAAACTACTCTTATACATTAACAGTATTTTATACCCCGTGTTCCAATTCATTGTCCTCAATGATACCACTAAACTACTCTTATACAATAACAGTATTTTATACCCCGTGTACCTATTCATTGTCCTCAATGATACCACTAAACTACTCTTATACATTAACAGTATTTTATACCCCGTGTACCTATTCATTGTCCTCAATGATACCACTAAACTACTCTTATACATTAACAGTATTTTATACCACGTGTACCTATTCATTGTCCTCAATGATACCACTAAACTACTCTTATACAATAAAAGTATTTTATACCCCGTGTACCTATTCATTGTCCTCAATGATACCACTAAACTACTCTTATACATTAACAGTATTTTATACCCCGTGTATCTATTCATTGTCCTCAATGATACCACTAAACTACTCTTATACATTAACAGTATTTTATACCCCGTGTTCCAATTCATTGTCCTCAATGATACCACTAAACTACTCTTATACAATAACAGTATTTTATACCCCGTGTACCTATTCATTGTCCTCAATGATACCACTAAACTACTCTTATACATTAACAGTATTTTATACCCCGTGTACCTATTCATTGTCCTCAATGATACCACTAAACTACTCTTATACATTAACAGTATTTTATACCCCGTGTACCTATTCATTGTCCTCAATGATACCACTAAACTACTCTTATACAATAAAAGTATTTTATACCCCGTGTACCTATTCATTGTCCTCAATGATACCACTAAACTACTCTTATACAATAACAGTATTTTATACCCCGTGTACCTATTCATTGTCCTTAATGATACCACTAAACTACTCTTATACATTAACAGTATTTTATACCCCGTGTACCTATTCATTGTCCTTAATGATACCACTAAACTACTCTTATACATTAACAGTATTTTATACCCCGTGTACCTATTCATTGTCCTCAATGATACCACTAAACTACTCTTATACATTAACAGTATTTTATACTCCGTGTATCTATTCATTGTCCTCAATGATACCACTAAACTACTCTTATACATTAACAGTATTTTATACCCCGTGTATCTATTCATTGTCCTCAATGATACCACTAAACTACTCTTATACATTAACAGTATTTAATACCCCGTGTATCTATTCATTGTCGTCAATGATACCACTAAACTACTCTTATACATTAACAGTATTTTATACCCCGTGTATCTATTCATTGTCCTCAATGATACCACTAAACTACTCTTATACATTAACAGTATTTTATACCCCGTGTTCCAATTCATTGTCCTCAATGATACCACTAAACTACTCTTATACAATAACAGTATTTTATACCCCGTGTACCTATTCATTGTCCTCAATGATACCACTAAACTACTCTTATACATTAACAGTATTTTATACCCCGTGTACCTATTCATTGTCCTCAATGATACCACTAAACTACTCTTATACATTAACAGTATTTTATACCACGTGTACCTATTCATTGTCCTCAATGATACCACTAAACTACTCTTATACATTAACAGTATTTTATACCCCGTGTACCTATTCATTGTCCTCAATGATACCACTAAACTACTCTTATACATTAACAGTATTTCAATCTGAACGATTGTGATGTTGAATCGGACTGTTATCAACATTTACTTACCTATAATGTGTCGAGTTCGTAATCCAGCGAAAAGATGTGAATCGGTTGAGGAACTGAGACTCACGCAAACTGAGTCACCGACAGTGAATGAGGTTGTCGACAATGCACGTGTTGTCGTCTTTATCCCACGTGCGAGCACTTAGGGATAAACAACTCCGTTAGATTGCATAGTACCACCAACATTTGTAACGGTTCTTTTGAATGAGTGTTTATAAGAAATATTAAGTGTTTTAGAATAAATATTAAATTGTAACATGACAAAATGCTTCAAAATGAATGTTTCGAGGTTGATATACCACGCTAGCATAGCAGACATATAATACAGCTATTTGTAGGAAAATAGATCCTTTATTTTGCAAATCAACAACCGCTTCATTAACATTTGAAGCACAATCGTGTAGTATAATAGTTAATTCACCAAGCATAATAATCATCTACGTTATACGTATGACATTTAATAAAAAAAGTAACTCACATGGACATTACATATACCAAAACTAACATATGAAACATATTCATTTAGACAGGAAGTCTGTAGTGATAAGTTATATGGTGATGATTATTATGCCTTGGTATATATAGATCTAAAGTCTCGACGAGATTCATTTTAACATCAGATCAAAGTTAACATTAATTCAATATTTAACAAAAAACGTTGATAACAAAACATATCAAAATAAAATAAACGTGACCATACTAAAATAAAATAAAAAAAGGAATTCAATCACAAAACTGGAAATAAATAAAATACAATTTACGACATTCCATATTACATTATAAAGAAACCATATAACTATCTGATCCAACAATAGGAGGAATAAAACATTAGATTTCTGTGGATTAGATTACATTTGTGCAAATTTTATACAACAAATCACTGGTCGATATTTTGAATATTCAAACATTTTAAATGGACATTTTAGTCTATGACTAAATGACCTCTTATGAAAGCTATCATCGATGACATAGTCACAACAGTGTCATAAACAATATGTCATAACATGCTATATATAGGCATCATATGACGTCAATAACGAAGTGGAATCTAGGATATGAACGGTAACACATCACCCACGTTAAAGTGAATAGTCGGGCAAAGAAAACCAGTCTTAATGGGTTCATTGGCCTTCCAAAAGTTCTCACATATTAATACGACGGCCAAGTTCTGCTTACGTTTCCCAGTTCTGACCATTAAAGTAAAGGAAAGTTGAAAGCATTGAAAGCGAGGCTGCATGTAAATGTAACCAGGACATAGTCAGCCGGGAAGACGTTTTAGGATTCCTATACTTTAAATTAATTTCTTCGTACGCAGACAGATTTTGGCGAGAGATTTTGTTTTTCTATTTCATAAGAAATTATACTGGATACATTCACACCATTTTTACCGACTTTAGCCATCCTGCCCCGAAGATCTAGAACCTCTCGAAAGCAAACACCATAAAAAAACATTTGCGAAGAAAGGCTCTATGTAGTATATATGATAGAACAGTTATATCGTTATATCGCTTTACTTCGATATACTAATACACACACCAGTCACAATGTAATGATTTTAAGATATATGGTACAGTACCAATAACCATTCTCCTCAAACTGAAGCCCCCCACACCCAAAACATCCCTCTAAAAAGAAAAAGAAAAAATGATGTGATCTTCAAAAACTAATAGATGAATCTCATAATATGGGTAAGAAGATAAAATGTAAAACAATTCTAGGAAAATAAGTTTCGGATTATCAGTACATTAAATTATTACTGCTACATAAATCAACATCAAATGATGAAATAATATAATAGTACTATTGGTCACCACTATTTGTATCCAGCTCAATTCCTGTAGACTTTTGAAATATATTTGAAAACTTAAGATTAAATTTATATAATATAAATCAGTTGACAAAGACTGACAAAAAGGTCTTCAGAAGGTTTTGATATATTTATCTATTTTTCCAAGTAAGTATATATAACATATTGATAAAACTGGTCGATGTATTCAAAATATTTATCGATAATCATTAACACGACACAATCCTTCGTGTTATAAACAAATGGAATTTTACTTGGTAGCAATAAATGCAGACAGTAATGTATCTGATTCATACATGATTCATCGCTAATAGCGATAATAGTCTATATCACAGAATAAATTATACAACCAATAAGATTTTAAGGCTTAGAGTCGTCTGGTTAAATATATACATTAATCTAAGAGAATCGCCTTTTTTTTTACAAACGATTCAAACAGTTGTTTAAGTAGTTAAAATCATAATATTAAACAACGTTGGAAAGGTATGCATATTGCCCTACACCGAATGCGCAGTTACATTAGCTTATTTCCAAAAGGCACATAATTGAATACATTTACGTCATAAACAATACAAATCTCCATATAAGACATAAAGAACTTAAAATATTTATCTCTGAATGTATTATGCTCTTACAAATACAACATATTCTAGTGTGAATGCTATTGTGAGACTTTTTAATTAATATTATCAAGTCTTGTGGTAGTAGTGACGATTAGAGAATACAACCATCAACATCAGCAGCAGAACTACATGCAATAAGTTAAAACAAGAATGTATAGGACTAGGTCCCAGCACATTATTCACATCACGTCAAATACATTAGGTCTAATAAGCCAGAATCATAGAAACAAAAGCAAAATATATAGCTATATTTTCACGACCATTACGTTGTATTTTATGATGATCACAGAATGCATCACATAAGTAAAGCCAATTAACAGCTAAGCCATATTGCCAATATGTATTGTGATCTCACACAGGTGGTAATTAACAACGACCAAAAACGACAACAATGTCAACAACAATAGAATTGGCAGTATTATCATTGACCATTCTTGACTGGTCAAAGCACGGGTTGTACCTTGGACTGTGGTGTAATAAGGCTGTAAGCTGTAACATGTGTTTGGATAAACTGTAAAACTGTCATCCAAAGTCCACATCGAGATGATCATAATGATTAAATGATCGTGCTGATGTCATTCACCTATGGAAATTCAGTAAGACGTCCACAATAGTCCATATCCTTAGGTGCAGGCGTTAGCATTAATAATGGTTTTGTATGACGTTTATGTTTCTGCCTTCCCTGGTACAATAAGGAATATCTTCTGCATCGCTGTACTGAATTTATCTGAAATATAAAAAGTACAAAATAAAGAAAATGGAAATATATTCAAATTATAAACATCATAATATTCCGAAACTGATGTGGCTGAAAACTTACCATCGTTCAATTTGACTTAATTGCTGAGAAAAATATTTTATGTCGTAATAGTAATGCTAAAAGAAATGCAAAAAATAGCATTTTTCTGTAATTTGTGAAAAAAAACCCAAACAAACTACACTGCGATAATTAAGTATCTTCTTTGTAATAGCTAAGATGAAATATGAGTTACTTCCCTTTACTTATAGAAATTAGTTGGCAAAACACTATATTAAAATGATAGTTTTGTGTTACTGTGAAAATGTTAAAAAAAACCAACAAAACATTATTTAAATTATTTAACCCATTTATACGAGTAGGTATAGATTTAGACTTCTAGTCAATCATGCTGACTAATACATTTTGATAAAAGAATAATTAAAAAAATGACAGTATCAAAATAAAACTTGTATTCAGGATATGTATAGCGTTCCACTTACCAATAAAAGGTACTTGTAACTTCATGTAAACAAAAGGAATATAAAACAACATTCCGCTGGCTATAAATATACAGGCATAGACAAACTGTATCCTGGGACTTTGTATGATAGGTGAGATCAGTAGATATGATGCTATGAGGAAGACGAAAATGGGAATAACAATTGGAACCTGTAAAGTAAAGAGAAAAGAGAATCCATTAAAAATCCATTTTATATGATGTAATGTTGTTTCATATAGTGAACTATAATTTACGATATTAAAACGTACATATGGGCTGATACATGAAAAAGAAGACGACCAAATACTTGTCTTCTAATGTCTTAAACACCTCTAGCTAGATTTATTGCTAACCTAATAATAGGGTCTACATAATTTCAGTTTTATAATGTCAATACGTAAACGTTCTAGCCATATCTTACCTGCCTTTGTCTTCTAAGATTTAAGTAGTTTTCCTTGTATCGCATGATTTCTGAAGATTTCATTTTATTTTATCATTTCTTACCTTACATATTCTATGTTGATTCAGTTATATGATTATGATCTATGGAGATATAGTTACATGTATATCACTTCATACCTTCTATGGTCTAGTTATATGACTCGATACCTTACATGGTGCATGGAAAATAAGTTATATCACTCCATACCTTAAATGGTCGATGAAGATATAGTTATATCACTCCATACATTAAATGGTCGATGGAGATATAGTTATATCACTCCATACCTTATATGGTCGATGGAGATATAGTTATATCACTCCATACATTAAATGGTCTATGGAGATATTGTTATACCACTCCATACCTTATATGGTCTATGGAGATATAGTTACATGTATATCACACCATACCTTATATGGTGTATGGAGATTAAGGTTTATCACTCCATACCTTATATGGTCAATGGAGATTTAGTTATATCACTCCATACATTATATGGTCTATGGAGATATAGTTATATCACTCCATACCTTATATCGTCTATGGAGATTTAGTTATACGATCCCCCTTACCTTATATGGTCTATGGAGATTAGGCTGTGTGTATCTGAGGACTAGAACAGAAAATATCGTCATGCTGTAGATAAACCAGGCGGAGAATCCATAGAAGTCCATTAGAGTACTAATATCTCCGGGAATAAGGATAGCAAATCCTACCAAAGACTGGAATAACAAAACATAACTGTAAAATTAAACCTACCAAAGACTGTGGAATAACAAAAATATTGTAAAATTAAACCTACCAAAGACTGTGGAATAACAAAAATATTGTAAAATTAAACCTACCAAAGACTGTGGTATAACAAAAATATTGTAAAATTAAACCTACCAAAGACTGTGGTATAACAAAAATATTGTAAAATTAAACCTACCAAAGACTGTGGTATAACAAAAATATTGTAAAATTAAACCTACCAAAGACTGTGGTATAACAAAAATATTGTAAAATTAGACCTACCAAAGACTGTGGTATAACAAAAATATTGTAAAATTAAACCTACCAAAGACTGTGGTATAACAAAAATATTGTAAAATTAAACCTACCAAAGACTGTGGAATAACAAAAATATTGTAAAATTAAACCTACCTAAGACTGTGGAATAACAAAAATATTGTAAAATTAGACCTACCAAAGACTGTGGAATAACAAAAATATTGTAAAATTAGACCTACCAAAGACTGTGGAATAACAAAAATATTGTAAAATTAAACCTACCAAAAATGTGGAATATCAAAAATATTGTAAAATTAGACCTACCAAAGACTGTGGTATAACAAAAATATTGTAAAATTAAACCTACCAAAGACTGTGGAATAACAAAAATATTGTAAAATTAGACCTACCAAAGACTGTGGTATAACAAAAATATTGTAAAATTAAACCTACCAAAAACTGTGGAATATCAAAAATATTGTAAAATTAGACCTACCAAAGACTGTGGAATAACAAAAATATTGTAAAATTAGACCTACCAAAGACTGTGGTATAACACAAATATTGTAAAATTAGACCTACCAAAGACTGTGGAATAACACAAATATTGTAAAATTAAACCTACCAAAGACTGTGGAATAACAAAAATATTGTAAAATTAGACCTACCAAAGACTGTGGTATAACACAAATATTGTAAAATTAGACCTACCAAAGACTGTGGAATAACAAAAATATTGTAAAATTAAACCTACCAAAGACTGTGGTATAACAAAAAACAACTGTAAAATTCGACCTACCAAAGACTGTGGAATAACAAAAATATTGTAAAATTAAACCTACCAAAGACGGTGGAATAACAAAAATATTGTAAAATTAGACCTACCAAAGACTGTGGAATAACAAAAATATTGTAAAATTAAACCTACCAAAGACGGTGGAATAACAAAAATATTGTAAAATTAAACCTACCAAAGACGGTGGAATAACAAAAATATTGTAAAATTAAACCTACCAAAGACGGTGGAATAAAAAAATATAACTGTAAATCTAAATATGAATTCTTATCGTTTATTTCACACATTAATATAAATTATATATGGATTTATTACGAGATACATGTTAATCACCTTCAGCATAAAACTGATCCATCTAAACTTATGTAAGATTATATCATGTTAATACTATTATATGCTATTGGTAGATATGCTATTGGTAAACTAAAGTACATCAAATAGGTTATCATTTATATTAAATAAAGCAAAGTAATTTGTCTAAATTAAGTGATACATATTTTTGTATTGGTAAACTAAAGTTCATCCAATATGTTATTATCTATAAATAAACCAATTTGTCTAAATTAAGTGATACGTATGAAGATAACAGAGACAGTATTAGTAATAAAATCGCGCTATCAGAGCAGTAGCTCTCTAAATATCAAATATCCGGGCTAATATCAATCAAACAATGCTAGTGCTAATGAATGTTGAACATACATTGTATTTGTGAATTTCTGTATTGAAATTACTGATAATTACCGTAAAAAGGACAGATGGCAGAGGTGTCAGTCTGGTCATGTTAATGAAGGATAAAAATTGAGGAAAGTTACCTCCCCTAGCCGCCACATATACCAGCCTACAACACAAGTAAAACTTATATTTTTATAATTATTCTCTTTTTTTCCTCTTCTAATACGGAGATTCTTAAAGTGTACACGGAATGGTTTGGTATATAAGGCTTGATAAATGTGTCATTGTATAAAATTTAGAATGGAGAAAGTACGAGTTTCATAGCGAATACGGTATTAGAGATAATGCGACTTTTCTCTAGAACACACCTGAAGCCCCAAGCCATTGACCCCGATTCGGGACCCCTGACCTGTGACGTCACGAGGACAACGGGACCTACTCTACTCGCATAAGATATAGAGTGGCGATTTTCTGTGTCTGCCATCTATTATAAACTATCTGTTTGTAAATATCGATTTTTACAGACACAAGTACCTGTGGTCATGTCCGATACCTATTTAATATTAAATCGCAGATATGAGTTTGGAATACGCTTGAAAATAGAGATTTATACCATGCATATATTGATGTACCTGTCGTAGATAAATGAACATTTCTGTGCGATTTCTGCACAATTATACACAATATAATGTGTATCATAATCCACGTACGTTATAAATCTACGGTATTTGGAATCACATATACATGAATATTATGTAAAGGATTCTTGACTATGTTATCCAAAACCCGACTCGGGTCGTTGTACTGGTCAAACCCGCTTTACAAATTTCTGACTTAAAAAAAACCCCAAAAATATGCCCATACGATTAAGTTTTGATGATTCTAAACAGAATTTTTTGCATATATGTTAATGCATTTACTAATTGCGTTATATCTGAAATCGATCCATTTTTTTTTTTCGACGAAATACATCCGACGACTTGTTGATATTTCGCTCAAGTTCATTTATTAGTGTCTTTAATTGAAAAAATAAATCATGCACGAGTCAAACGAAAAAAAGACTGAAGATGTCTATGTCTAATCCAAGTTGCAGATATCAAGTACAGAACAAAATCAGAACTGTACTTCCGAATATGTCGTGCTGCGTTTATATCTTTACCTGCATACTGCAGTAACTAAAACGCGTGGTCAACCGAGACTAATGAGGGGGCTAATAACCAGATTACGTAAGAAAGGTGTTTAGTGACCTGTCCCGCTTCGTTGATTAGCTCACGTCAGGTGTCAAAAGTAAGATCACAGGTAAGTTAGCGATGGACCATCATTTAATTGTTGTATAATGTCATATTTGTTTACACTTATAAATCCTTGGTTTACAGCAAAATATACCGTTCGAACATAACATATAACAAGTGTATAAATTACTAGATGTATACATAATTGTATATTTCAGAATGACCAATGTATACATTTGTCTCGTGTATATGCTTCTAGTTATATGTATATGTATTTTTTTTAACAGAAACTACAAAATTATTTACAAATGGCATGTCGAGAAAGAACAATGCAAATATGATGCACAATGACAGAATTTTGATATTTCTGGTAGTTGCTAGATTTTGGATATCCAATTCTTTGTGAATTTGGTCAATATCGATCATTATATAATACTATTAATGATAATCTACATTTTTTTGTATATGACCAATAAATGTACTGTTGAATACGTGTTCATGTACATGTAGCTTTAAAAGGAAGATAGACTCGTTACAGCTATAAGTGAATTATGTATTTTAAATTCAATTTCTCAAGTGGTTTATTTTTTATTTACTCCCCCTCCCAATTTATGTCTATGATATCTACGTGTATTGAACTATAAAATACATTTAATACATTTTCTTTTCGTTATGCTGATTCTTGAAATCCATAGGCCTAGTGAATTTTTATTTATACAGACACATATTCAAATGGATTATTATATGACTATCATTTTTCGAATTCGTCTCTTTTTATATGACATTATGAAAATTGAATATTCCCCAGGTTTGATAATTTAGTAAGCTGTTAAAACAGAGATAAGATCTCTACTTAAAAGTTTTTACACAAGGTACACATGGCTTTTACCAGAAACATAAATAACTTATACATGTTTCCGCTAATCTACTTATGTATTTAGCATGATTTCAGTTGCAATATTTCCTATTTTATATATAATTAAGTCGTCACCATAACTGTATACTGTATGTATATATGTAAAATTCTCGTAACCCCATTTTAGGAATACATATATGTCCACCTTTGTGCTATAACCCCACTACCAAACACCTCACTGCCGTTGTCCTCGTGACGTCACATCCGGTTAATCCCCAAATCAGCCTGTTTAGCAGTTGATATACAGGTAAAAATCGAGCACTTCGGAGGGCGGTATCACGGTACTGAAGCGGCCGATTTTGATGCGGTTTTCAACATTCTTGTCAGGAGATCAAACAGAATAACATATCTAAATATTATTTTCCATTCCGTGTACACTTTAAGTTCTTTATTTGATGCTCTTTCACACCTTGATTTTCATTGCTTTCATGTCATTGCCAGTTTCGAAGAAGGATTATTTTATTGATTTACGAAGAGACATTAATAATGTTTTTCTGTTATCCGAATAAGAAAGTTAACGTGACGCTGCGTTACCCAAATTGGTACACCTTTTGAAGAAAATTGTTCAAATTTTCTAACGTGTGCTTGAATCCAGATTTTTCTTTTAACATTCCACAAAAAGATGCCTTCAGTTTTAATTTCATGATTTGTTTGCTTGTCAGTAGTGCATATAAATCCGGTCTTTGAGTACCCAAAATGGTACACCTCCAAACTTTGATTTGATCTATAAATATCTATATATGATTAAAAATGTTTGAATTCGTTTAAGGAAAGTTCAGACATTTTTAGTTTATTTCAGTCATATATCTGTCAAAAATATCTATTCAGCAAATGTTTTCCTTGTTTTAAAATATATGGTGTTTTAGGGTTGTCGCACGACGTAGTTTCCCTGTTTATTTTCATAATATCATTATTTTTTCTGTTTAAAAACAGATATTAAGCAACAGGAAATAATATGACATAGGACAAATTTCACAGTTACTATTAAGCAACTTAATTTTTGTTCAGGATAGTTATTGTCCGTTTAGATTGTAAACTGAAAATTCTGCTTCATATATATTAAAAGTGTACCAATTTGGGAAGCGTACGTGATATACACTATGTATTTACATTTATCATAAATTTGCTTGCAATATGTCCTATAAAATATATTTTATTTCCGTTTCATTATTGAATATTATCTTTAAAAACAACGAAATTTTTCTTAGCCTCCAAAAACATATTATAAAGTAAAGGGAAGCAACTCTGTTGACGGTATGACATACCTCGAAGTGGCAAACAGACAACCGTTGGCAGCCCCCAGACAGGATATAACGACAAAGAGAGGCACTGTCCATGACATCACACCGAGCATGTGGTCACCCCAGGTCTGATTGGACAACATAAATATTCCTGATAACGTCTTGTTATCGAATGAATTTCTAGCTAGTACATGTATATTGATTTTTTTTTATTCCCAATTGCACTTTTCAAATTGTTCTCATATAGTTTCTCAAACAGTACGCTCAAAACACAAATGTCACATAGAAATGAAGAATAATCAATACGATAATTTCTTTTATATTATATTTTAAACGCAATATAATATGCCACTGATGGAAAGAATCAATATAGGCTTGGCCTATTTTTCGATCTTATTGTCAATGGTACATCATTAGTGCTAATAACAGTTGTTGTTTAAACCATCACAACACAAAATGATCGACTATATTTCACGACTTTGCTGCACCTTTTTCTATTTCAAATTACGTATAATGTTTAAGTTTTCCTAAATCTAAGAAGTATCAACTGTAGATGGTCTTTAAAACAATGATTAGGAGGTGTTGTAGGTAATAAGTTCATATAAGTCACAACAGAGACACCTACCACAGCTACAGCATGTGACTCGAGAACCTCGTGTTTAGACATGACCGCAAAGTAACCAATATTGGCGAGGAGGTAACACATAGTCGTCATAGGAATTCCGATAATAATCGCCAATGGAAGATTTCTGAAACGGTGAAATGATACTAAGTACCCGTATTAATGATACCGTTATAGAACCAATTAGAATCAATTAAACTTTAAATACATTCTAAATGTAGCATTCCTTCATTTCAGCTTAATACATCAACTTACTTTTGAGGGCTCTTCAGTTCCTCTGTTACTAAATTCAAATTATTCCTGAAAGATAAAGCACACTTTTTACGTTCAATGCAAAACATCAATGTATTTAGCATGAATTTATAAATATGATGGGTACTTCCGGGGAAAATAGTACCACAGAATGTCAGAACCATCTTGGATTTGCGATCAACATTTAAAAAAAGAGATACTTTAACTTAGCGGTGAAAAGGTATGACAAAGCAAACATTATCGCCATGAAAAAACTTACCATCCATCAAAAGCCCAGAGCCCATTATAAAATGCTATAGCGATCAGACCAACGTTCTCACTTGTTCCTTCAAAGCCGTCTGCTAAATGTTCTCCGCCATCTGCGGAATCATAAAGAAGGCATATAAATTGGAATGAAGTACGTTGTCCATCTTTCGGGTATTTGTTGTCGTCATTTGCTTTTAGCAATATAAAATGGCATCGTCGGTTACCAAGGTAACTAACCTACTCTACGTTGCGGTCTACACACCGTAATAGAGTTTAAACAATGTGTTTCTCAGGGTAATATACTACAATAGGAAATGAGTGCAGTCTATTTCTACGTTTGGTTGGTGTTGGAAAAAAGATCTGAACATTGTATTTTGATAATTAGTTTTTAATATTTACCTGTAATTAATTTGTATATCCCTCCGACAGTGATAATAGCTATGGCAAGTAGTTTGGCCATCGTACAGAAGGACTGGAGCCAAACGGCCACCTTAACACTCGTGATGTTGATAAAAGTGACAAGAACTGCAAAAAAAAGACAACACGTTTTAGCTTTAGTTATCTATAACAGTAAGATGTATCTCTGAATGGTGATGGACCAGTATTTGTTCATCTCAGGAGATGTTGACATCTCCGCTTACTTAATTTGTTTTCTCATTTAAGATGCTCCCCTGCCGACAGAGATAAACGATACCCATCTTTTGAACAACTGATGTTAAATTCTGTATGCACATAATATAATTTGTTTTGCTTTTGATACAGCCGCAACCAGTACTTCATTCCATAAAGGGCATAGTGCCAAGATTTTTTTTCGGAACGCAATTCGTCATTTTTAACATTTTCATATTCAAGTTAAATAAGAAGCTCAACATTTGTGATGATGATAATGATGTAAAGTAAGTAACTTTTGTAAGTAAGAAAAAACTAATTCCTCTGCTCCTGATTTAATAGATTCCAAATACCATTCATCAGCGGTGTAGCATCTTAAAGGAAATTTATGTCCTTTATTATTGATTACAATTTCAACAGATCTAATTGGTATATATATATGACTGTGTTCAGTTAATAGGATTAAATAAATATGATCCCTATTTACTTGTACATTATATAATACATAATCATCCATTGTTTCCTTTCGCTCATTTTTTGTAAAGTAAAATTGCTCTGGCCATGGGGATACCCATGGATAGGGTAAGATTTAAAGGAATCACATTGTATGATATCGCCACATGACACTTACGCATGGCAACTGCTGTGATCAATTTCACGGCCTTGAGAGGAGGGTCACAGTCCGGGAAAAATGGCTTGGCCACGTACGTCCCTAGACTGAGGCTTATAAGGGCAAACTGGGTCGGTCGTATAATGAACAGTGACACCTGCAACACATTTTACATTCAGTTCACTAAACAATTCAAAACTGTAGCTGGATACAAAGAAAACAGGAAAGGCATCTACAAGCTAAACTTTATCAATAACAATTTTTTGAGTTGCGAAATAATTGTAATCAAGCGAAATAAAACAAAAAAGTTTTTCTCATTTGAAGGAATGAGATGTCTAATATTATCATTTATATGGCCAGTTAAGCTTAGATTATCGAGAATAATTGTGATACCTACCCAGTCAAATATAAATGAAGGAATAGCACCAAATTTGCTCATATGTCCGTATGTAAACATGAGGTAGGAGTGTTCTCCTCCCGACTTTGGTATGGCGGTACCCATCTCAGCATAGGACAGGGCACCTGGAAATATATTGGTATGGAAAGTAATAAAAAAAGTATTAGTCAGTGCTCATTGCTATCAATTGCTACAAACAACCATATCGGTATGTTATGGGTGTATGCGATTGAAAGAAAAAAATATTAATTACAGTTGTATAAAATTCATATAAAGAAATTTTCTTCCAATTCCAACACATTTTTATGAATGAAGCCACATTTGTCCTATGAACATTGAAAATAAAATTTTACACACCTTCATAACAAATATGTTATAATATCACCAACTATTTTTCTGTCGTTATGTGTATTTAAATTTGTATTTGATCCTTTCAAGTACACTGTAGGAGACATTAAATACATCAGGCTGTATATGAATAAAACATTAATATTATATAATTTAAACATACTTTAGGATTTACTATTTCAAGGACTTCATACTTTCTGTTCCTGTCCTATTGACCCAAATAAAAAAAAAGTGTATGATTTCAAACTCTGTTCTAAGTACAGTAAACAAAAGATTCTCTGAGACACAGCTTACCTAGTGTAACGACAAGACCACATAACGCCCAGATGATCATACTCATGGCTACGGATCCCGTACCTTCTAAAATGCCTTTCGGGGAAATGAATATCCCTGATCCTTTAGAAGAGACAAAAACGTTACAACATGCTATACACCTGGTTTTGAGATAACACGCCATTCTTTCAAAGTCTTAACCTCACCAAAGTAACGTGTGACACGCTTTAATAAAAAAAGAATCAAAGCTTATGTTTTTAAATTTTCCTTTACAAATTCATCCAGATATTTTACTGTACATTATGAGTGTAAATGTGCCTCAATGATTTTAATTAGGAATTCATTATTTAATGGTAGTTAAATCCTATATGCTGTCATATAAACATATTTTAATTAACCAAATTCTAACCTATCATGGAGCCGACTATAAGCCCGACTCCTGTAAATAGACCCACGCTCTTCTTCAGCTTCACTTCACCACTGCTGGTGTCTGATTCCATACTGGATGATTCTTCAATAAATAAACAAATGAATAATAATAATAATAATAATAATAAACCAACTGGATTAAAAGCTGCTTTGATTTGAAGTTTTTTTTCCAAACTGAAAGAATATTTTATGAAAAACCGCCGTTGGCAGCACCCAAATAGTGCTAACATTGCAAGTTGTCTAATTACCAACCGAGGTCACAATCGACGGGAACATATAAAACAATGCAGACTGATTGTTACATAATTTTGTGATATGAAAGCTCTGTGCATGGATCGATCTATGGGAATAATTCGAAATCAATCCACAAATCTCGGGTAGTGTCGGTGAAAACCCCCCGTCAGTGTTTCTAAATGACTATCCATTATTTGTTTTTATATCTATCGCATTAATATTATTGTTCCTTTCCATTTGACGTTTTGATATATGTTAGCTATTTCGTTAATACTATTTTTTAAACCGTTTTCCTTATAAGCTGAAATATGTTTAAAGAAGTGCTGCATGATGGATTCTCGTGATCGCGTCGTGGACAATGACTTTGGCGGTCTAGACGGACGGTTATTCAGGTGAGGACAATCAGCAAGAACAAAACCATTATGTGAGCTCTGATTATTGACCTTTCGTGTTTTAAAAGAATTCTATTTGAAGAGTCCCTATTACTGTTTATGTACCACGTGTATGGCACTATGTGGACACACGTGTTGGAGGTGTCAGATGGTGTATATACATTGTGTTTGTAAGGTTAAATAAGGAACAATAACAGACTATATAAATCTACTCTAGTGTCACTTTTATAGAAAAACACTACCAGGTCAGATACCTTCAATGGTATGGAGCATAAGTGTGCCACAAGTAAAACCATAAGTATTTCAGCATTTCATAAATATATATTTAAACCAATGTTATGCGTTTTATCTCCAACCAGTCAATCATCAAACACATTTTGTAAGATCAATGCAATTTAACATAAGGCTTTATAGCTGAAAAATAATAATTCGGGAATACATATTAACCATTTACAAGTCTTTATATTATAGATCTCTCTCCCTATTGAAAATGTTTTTTTTTTCCAATCTTTTCGTTTTACATCGTCGTTTTATTTCTAAAAAGTTTCTGAATACCACTCCGACAGGATACTGTGTATTTGTTGTAAGTGTCAATATTACTTTCTGACAAGAAACCACGTACATATATATGACGGCTTATATATCAGATTTCTATGCTGATGGTTATGAATATATTTCGTAGAGTCAGCTATTCTTCTGTAAAGATAATTTTCTGAATGAGTAGAGAGCTATGACTGTGAAGCCCGTAATGGGCAGGGATTGCATCAGCCTACGACCTCGAGCTCTCCACAGCTGTGTCTGTGATCAAACCTGCTACCGAGGATTTCATCATCCCAGGCTCGATGGATTAGGGTCAAACACGCTGAATATTACTAACCAAGTAAAAATGGTACTTGTTGCCTTGGTTATGTACTCGCTATCATATTGCATGGTAGATCGTTATCTTTAAGATCTACAACTGTTTTATTCGCCAGATTTTCATGTTACCTGAAGACAGATATGAAAATGTAAACAAAAGGTCTACATAGAATTTCATTGCAAACATTCAGTGTAAACATTTAAGGAAGAAATTCAAGTAATGTAAGGACGAATCAATCCTCAACAAAGAAACCGGCAACTGTGTAGTAACATTTTAAAGCATTACATTAAACCAATAATATACTCGATTCATTCCTAGGCTAACAGTGCTTGTGAAATCTCATGGGAGCATTAACTAGAACTTTCGTTTGACATGTCACAAAGAACCAGCTCCACAAGATAACAGTGTCACTGGAAGATCGATATAGTTACCGAGAAAATTGCCTCTAAAGATGGCAACTCATTTACAACTTTCCTACATACTTAAAATCATATTACATTTGACAAATGTTTGACATTATATCAAATAGTCACAAGATCAAGCATGGATTCTCAAAACTTCCGTTCTAACATATTCAGCAGGTTGAATTACGAAAACAAATATTATTAAGTATGACATCGATTAATGTGTGTTATATGATGTTTTATTTGCAGACCACTGAAATATGTCTAAACTACCATAAACAATAACTATCTATATTGATTCATATGTTTATGATGCTCCTGTCTGTATAAGGAAAGCATATATTTTCTGTAGGATATGTATGGTAGCATACATGGTTATTCAGACATACCGGGTTAATGACGATATATTGCTTAAATTATCCAATTGATATTGATTATTACAACAACTTGGACTCATTGCAAACGTTTCCAAGAGAGAGGAATTCTTTATCTAATGATGACAATCTAACCCTTCCATGATTTTCAGCTACACACATACGTTATATATTTACTGTCCGCTAAAACACATTTCATTACATAGATAAAGGATAAAAATAACCCTTTGAAGGTTCCTTTACGTACCAGTTAATTGTACTGATTGAAATGATACCGTTCGAGAGTATACATTCACTTGTATTTATTGAATGTGAATTTACACAGCCATAACGATTTTTACACGTAGTATATTTTACAATTCATAAACATCGTGTAGACTATCTCCATTTCCCCCACAAACTAAACCATTTTCAAGTCATCGCTATATAAAATTGTGTAAAATCATGATATTAACGAATTATTACATACACCGTAAACAGTATACACCAATGATTTGTAAACACGTATGTACATGCTTATCATACAAAATGTTACAGAATCAACAATATGGAATAAACAAAGACTATACAATTCAACTTACCTGATCTGTTAACTAACTTCATGGTTACAGTATATAAGATGACCAGTCTGTGTATATGTCCGTCTTTTTACCTATGTATACCTGTACGTTGCGTGGTCCACGACGGTCTAGGATATTATGCAGACGCCAGTTTGAAAACATTCTATTTATGTATCCGGCTGTGTATGTGGGATTCCCCTCCCTATAATGCAGAGAAATACACACAGCTGGGTATGCTGTAAATCACAGACTGGCGTGGTGTAGGATTATTCTAGAACAGTGGTTCTATATAAGGAATGGGTACCTTATAGATGTTGAAGGATTGACGTAAGGATTTTATTTCATATGATCGTCGATATCGACTGTGTGGATTGCCTATAAGATATGAGAGGCACTATATTGAAATATAATCTAGTGTAAATTTTGTTTATGTTGATTTTCACACAGGCAATATATCTTTGGGTCAATTTGTCCTGAAAAGAGCTTGACCTAAAATCCACCTGGAATTCACGTGAAAATGACCTGAAATGAAGAAACTTTCATGTCAATTTCAGGTGACCTGAATTTGCCTGAAGATATTGTAGAAATATGTAGCACTAGAAAATACAGACTGGAATGAGAAATGTTTTTCTTTTCATGTTATACTAGGAACACCAAATATTACAAATTAACTTGATCGTAAATTGCTCAACTTAGAAAATTCTTTTCTCGAATTTGGACATATTATTCAGCGTAGAAACATGTTTGGCATGATGCCCTGTATCTGTCAAAATCTGTTTCAGTAGTAAGATATTACCCTGTTGACCTTACCTATATGGAAAGCTATTTCAATTTCAGATCAATGCTGAACCCTTGATAGAAATAGTGTAATACTTTCAACTCCTTTGTACCGAAGGTATTTCTATGTAACTACTTCCTAGTCCTATCCTTTGTTTCATTCTCTCCTTCGATGTTCGTAGGATATGTCTAATAGGCTAATATAATACCTGAACTTAACATCCCTTATACATATTTTATCAATAATGAAACCGGATCTACCGGATAGGTGTGTTAGGTACAGGTGTTGTTTTTCTCCCTGTATTTACCTGAAAATGATATGACACCGATCTCTGACCTCGATCCAGTAGTCTAGATACAGGAATGAGAGGTAAGTTGTAGGAACTTGAATGTCTTAAATACTGCGCTAACGACGCTCTCTTGATAGTGTAAACGTAATAAAAAGGAAAGGATATTGCCGGTATTCTGGAAAGTTTAATATATCCTAAAATAGGAAAATGGTGACGTCAGACGTCTTTGAAGAAACAATGATACCTATCATTATCTTTGTTTATATTTCAAGTTTTAGTATATTTTAGTCTTGTTAAAACACAGCTAAACAGAATGAAGTTTTTGCTTTGAAGTCAAATCATATGATACACTGTGTAATTATGGTGTCATTAACCGTAGGACTGAGGGCTTGAATAGAAATATAGTTTTGTACGGAGTCTTCACCAATAACAAGTGAATGCGCTTTGCTTCATCAGAGGCATTAAACATACATGAATGATAATCGGAACATCTCGGAATGCATAGCCATCGTTATAAATCATAGAACACCCGTCAAAAGATTATCCCTTGGCCAAAGATGACTTGTATCAAGACGTGAATACTCTTTGTGGTAACACATGTGACGGCATTAGGGTTTTGATTTCATCAGCTCTTTATATCTCGGCAAATAACCATCAAATATTGATACAGACGATTCACAAGACGTATATTGTATACATACTTCAGCTTGATAATTGTCGTCATGGTGAAAACAGATTATATAAATAATGGTCAATTTGAAGAAACCATTGATTTTGTTTTGGTTTTAAAACAGTTTTTATTACACCAAAATAAGGCATCAACATCTGTCTGGCAAAACGGTGTACTAATAGAACATATGCTTGTTGAGTTTTCGTAGGACATAGTGTCATTCGGCGCACTTGCCATTTCATAAATATGATGTCCAGCACATGAGAGTTATCTTACCACTGCCCATATAGAAAATTAACAACAGTTAACATTATAATGTACGCAAACACCCAAATTCACCTTTTGATTTCTGTCATCATGGCTACAATCTACAAAGTTCTATAAAGTGACCCTTCTATTTCGAAACTCTTGTAAAACAGGCTTTACGGTCTACTTACAATACCGATATATTTTCAAAGCAAGTGAGCAGTATATGTGAGTGTAGACACAGGTCGCTAACTATAACGACTGCTGGCTTCTGCATCGTCACGGGCAGAGAGGAAAGTCTGGATAGTCTAGACCTATTTATTTCTGCATCATCATCGCACACTCCTGATGACTAATAGTAGTACTTATTTCAATCTGTATCTACCTGCAGGGCATTTATACAAAATAATTTTAGTTTAACCACGTCTGACTTGAATATACTGACATTTATTTATTACCAATTCTCGAACATTTAACCAACATAATATATGTAGGTGAGTATGTGTAACGCCGGTAATGTGATAAACATTGTCGACTTTGCAGATCAATATGCGTTTGTGGTTAACGTAGGTGCATGCAAGACAAAAAATGTAATGTCGATACAAAATAATAACCTACAGTAGGTTAAATGTAACTAGATATGATTAACCACTATACTCACTATAGTGTATATATATACTACGAGGGATACATGAATTGAAATAACAGTATTATAAGAAAATCCAGTTATCAAAATATATGGCGAAGATGATTGGTAGGACGAGGGTCGTTTAATACAAAAACAATTTTCTACTGTCCATTGCAAAGGATGTATAGAGAATACATGGTTAGTATCTTACAATACAAGGTTTATATTGGTGCGAGACTTAGGAATCCCGAGGTGACGAGAATATGCCAAATCATCTCGTCATTCCGTGTCGAGCACCAAAATAAAACTTGTATTGTAAGATACTAACCATGTATTGTCCTGCAACCATTCTGATATTCAAAACGAAAGCAATTTAATACCAGTTATTTACTTGGACGCTTCTTTGTACGAAGGGAAAGATTCATTCGCTAAACCGAATGAGAGTGTACTCCGTTTTTCAACCGTTGGAAAGAAACAAATAGAAAAAACGAACAATAATTACCAGTTAAAGAACTACGTTACAATACATACCTTTGCCATGAGCCTGGAAAAAGAAGACGGGATTTTCGATATCGTAAAATGACGTGATTTGGGACTGAATAACGTTTCATTCACCTGAAGATTAAAATTTTGGGTAAAGTTAGAAAAAGTTTCGTCAGATATTGAACAAATTCACGTGATCTTATTGACGGATAAAGCATTTCGTATCGACGGATAAAACACAAGTTCATCAGGCAGTAGTTATCCGTCAGTATGTGGGGCAGTTGCAGGAAAAATGTTGTAATGCAGTATACATTTTCGCTCATACTTAATATTTGGCTACTCAAATAACGCTTTTTTTCATAAACTAGGCTGGGTTTACTTTGAAAGATACAAACAACGGGATTTGCATTGAAAATATCACGCAATATTCATGTATTGAGAATTGACTTAATTTATTTAAAAATGGCGGAAAATCATACCAGTAAAATGCAATGAAACGTCGAGAGAAAAATACTCTTTCATATTTGGATATGAAGGATAGGGATATTCTACGTTCGGGATCACAAAATGTTTGATCCACTTTGATTGATTTATTAACCATAGTAAGTTAGATATATAGTGAAAATAAAAATATTGTTTCATCGTACATATTTAAAAGCTTATAGTTAGTTTGAAAAATATCCTGTAGTTCGCGTTGATAAAGTATTTTTGAGGTAGAACAACAGAGTGGTTCTTAACAAAATAACCCCTTTTAAACCCGCCAGTCATATCCCTGGGGTTAAAGACCACTTAAACATTATTGGTAATCATCAAAACTTACGTCATGAGCTAAGCTCATACAATATTCATAGATACAATGTAACGAAATTTTAAATTTAATATAAACTTTATTTTATTCATTCAATTATAAATCGTACAATACAAAAACAATCAAATAGATATAACATGAAATGGGTTCAGAAACAAGTGTTTATACTGATATTAATCCGTCTCCATTTTAGACTCATCAGTTCTGTACGGTAATGAAGTGGGAGAATGAATAAGAGATTTAGGTATTAGGAAATGAAGAGATGAAAGGGGAAGAGAAAAAGAGAGACTGTCCATGCCATTGTTCACTTTAAATAAATGCAACTGTGAAACGATAACTACAGAAATAAATCATAGAATCAATCGAATCTCTTGGAGCCGATAATGAATTGTTGGACACGTGTAAAAATCAAAGAATTTTCGTTAATGGTTAAATCATTGTTGCCAAAAAGTAATAGTTCTGTTATAATAGGATGATTTAGGACAGCAAAGGAATGAATGCGAAGATCGGAAAAAAGTCTTCAATGTAATACAAAATGTTCGCTATTTTCATCAACTTGACAGTAGGAGCAAAGCGGACTGTTTATTAGATTCCTACGAAACAAAGAACTGCACTCCACCCTCAGTCTCGCATGGTGAATCTGACCCAATCTAATGCCGATAAGATAATATGGTGGGACTTGGAACTTTTGTGATTTGAAATGAGATGTTTTGTTATTGAGGGACTGATTTCGATTTCATCAGGAAGTGCATTCCAAAGATTTATTACAGACGGCAGAAAGGATTTCATGAAAAGTCTTGTGCGACAGGAAGGTGGACGGAAGTTATTACCTAATGTAGTATTATGATCATGAATATTGTTGTTGCGCTGAGAAAGTATTTCTTGAAGATACTGTGGAAGGAGATCATGAACTATTTTATGAAAGTGGATTATCTTGTGATGTTTACGTCTTTGCTCTAGGGGAAACCAGCCTGTCTCGAAATATTAGTTTTACCCTACTAGTAAGTGTAGTTCCACCAGTAACTATCCGTGCTGCTTCTAATTGGAGATCTTCTAACATATCTGATTTAGTTTTGGTAAGGTTGTCCCATATTGTGTCGCCATTTTCAAAAATTGGACGAATCAGAGTACAATACAGAGACTGAAGGAATGCACGACCTAAAGTGGACTTACGTAACATGTTAAGTTTGGGTGAAATTTTAGATTTGAGGAAATTGATGTGAACTGTCCACCCACCATTTCCCGAAAGAAATAAACCAAGATGTTTATGTGAGGTAACAGCAGTTAGTAAGGTATTATTCATAGTTAAAGGAGGATGAAGCGGAATATTATTCTTTTTAAATATTAATAAGGTTTCAGTTTTTGCTGGATTGAATTTAACCAACCACTTAGTTGATTATTCATGAATTTTTTTTAGATCGTGATTAAGAATATCTGCAGTATTTCCAACTGTATCAACAATGACGTATAATGAGGTATCGTCTGCAAATAACTTTATATTAGCTCTTATGTCTTCCACAATATCATTTATGAATACCAAAAACAAAAGTGGGCCAATAATTGAACCCTGGGGTACTCCGGCTCTTACATTTGACCATTTAGAAAACTTACCATTAATTACTACTGTTTGTATGCGATGAAGAAGATAATTGCTGAACCAATTAATTATCCCAACACATGACAGTTTGCATAAGAGCACAAAGGAGGATGAAGCGGAATATTATTCTTTTTAAATATTAATAAGGTTTCAGTTTTTGCTGGATTGAATTTAACCAACCACTTAGTTAATTATTCATGAATTTTTTTTAGATCGTGATTAAGAATATCTGCAGTATTTCCAACTGTATCAACAATGACGTATAATGAGGTATCGTCTGCAAATAACTTTATATTAGCTCTTATGTCTTCCACAATATCATTTATGAATACCAAAAACAAAAGTGGGCCAATAATTGAACCCTGGGGTACTCCGGCTCTTACATTTGACCATTTAGAAAACTTACCATTAATTACTACTGTTTGTATGCGATGAAGAAGATAATTGCTGAACCAATTAATTATCCCAACACATGACAGTTTGCATAAGAGCCCTTTGTGCCAAACACGATCAAAGGCTTTGCTAATATCAAAAAATACCATTTTTATTTCTTTACCGTTATCTAATGCAGAGAAAATATCATGAGTGATAGCCAGTAGTTGATTTACCGGTGAATCCCCATGTTTAAATCCAGATTGGTAAGGGGATAGTATAGAGTGGGTGTGTAAGAAGTTGTAGACATATATAAAGACACATCTTTCCATGAGTTTACCAACAATAGACAGTAATGAAATAGGTCTGTAGTTAGTTAAGATGGATTTACTTTCTTTTTAGTGCACAGGCGTGACATTAGCTGATAACAAAGATAAAAAAAGAGGTTTACATATAACATCAGCAGATTCCCTGAGTGATCTAGCATTTATAACATCAGGACCAAAAGCTTTAGAACAGTCAAGATTCAAAATTGCACCCTTAACATCAGTAAGAGTTATGTCAATATTAGATAGATTGTGATTATGCCAATAGTCAATGTTAGGCAAAACAGTGTCAGTATCATCAATATTGGACTGGGAACAGAAAAAATCATTGAATAAACAGCTTTTTCGAAATCATCAGAAATACAGATGTCATTATGAAGAAGTCGGGGTATTGCGGAATTTTTACGATTAGGGAAGTAATGAGTAATATAGCTTTCCACCACTTCTTTACACTGAGATTAGAGGGTTTCCGAAGGTTTCCACAAAGATTATTGACATATGCGATGATTTTAGCCTGTTTGATAGAACTGATACATTTATTACGAATTTGGTGGATATTTGACCAGTGAGCATCTGTAGGAGAACGTTTGGATCTTTTGTGGACACGTTTTCGTTTACGAATTAACCTTTTGATTTCATTTGACATTCAGGGCACTTCGAATGATCGTATTTTAAACTTAAATTTACTATCTCACCTTAAAAATGTTCAGATTAAAAAGTTTATGAGCTGAACGTGTTATTTGCCAACATTATCTGTATTATGGTTTATAGCCTGTTCACACGACCCTTTCTTTATGTTATATGTAGGGCAGTAAAATGGTAACTAATATACTATCCGTGTATTGCAAACCAGCTTATTTTTGCGACAATTCAATTTAGCGTTTTCGTATCCAAAGGATTCTGCGATTTAACCTTAATCTCAGATCTGAATGGGAAAAAATCAGATCCGAGTGGGAAAAAACCTCGTTCTACGGATGTTTGAAACATATTAGCGAAATATGCGAAATTTCATTGCACGCCAAAAATACGTTTATCTACTTAAACTTTATTTACATCGATAGCCAAACTAGGTAAACAACCTATTGAAATCATTTTTAATGGTCCGGATGTAAGTCCGCATGGGGTCTTTAAGATAGGGAGGAATCCAGAATGCTCGGACACAAAAAAAAACAAAAAAAACGCGTGATCGAGTAGGTGACTCTTAACCTTTTCACGTCCGTGCCGGGGATCGAACCCTCGTCTTCTAGGTGAAAGGCTAGCGTCTCAACCACCTTACCACCCGGTCACAGGGAATTGAATTGGTTTACAGGAACATATACGTTAGCTTACTTTATATCTGACATATGGTGATGTGTGTTTCTTTTAATGCGATTACCATTAAAATAAAATAAAATGAAATGTATACCTGAAACGTGGGTGTCACTACAGTGGGAGAAGAGAATAAAAATAAAATTATGAGAATTTCATTAATATTCACGACTTCTATGTTATTTATTAATTTCTACTTTTTTTTGTTAGGAAATATAACACGAATATTCTATGACTACAACATAACAACACTATTATTCTCTTTCTATACAAATAAATCACTGAAACAGTGACTCAGAAATCGTAACCAAGACGATGTTTCTTTTAACATCAAGCACTCATGGTAAGTAACAGTGATCCCATATTAAGAAACATGAGTAAAACTGATAAATAAGATACTCTTTCTAATTATCATTTTGTCGATTCATATTGTATCATATTATTTTGAAATACGTTATTTTTCCATCTAAGGCCACACCAATTTGAAACCTAGTTCTTCGGGATTTCCCGCCCATAAAATGGAAAAGTTAGAAAAAAAAAAAAAAAAAAAAAAAATTACCACCCCTATTTCAGATGCTCGGAAATCCGACGAGCGAAAGTCCGATTTTTCCCTTCCCGTTTCTGATTTTTGCTTTAGGCACGCTGAAATCCTTTGAGAGCTTAAACTGGTAAGAAAACGAAAGTTTAAGCGCAAAAGGGAACCAGATTAAGAAAAAAACGAATGAAAAAATGGCGGGTGTTTATGTTGCAACTGTGAGAACTTTTGACAGAGATGTTGTTGTTCCCCGTATCGTTAGACGTTTAAAGATTTGTTTAAACGCAAATGACGAAAATGTGATCGATGTGTTAGACGTAAAATTACATGCTTCATAGATAATTCAATGCTTAAAATTACGAACCTATTTTCTTCTTCTGAATATTGGCTTCAAATTCAATGTTTATTATTTTTTTTTCGCTTTTACTTCATCTCATGGCAACAACAGCGAAACATGGAATAAATCTCCTTCCAACTTTAGAATGTTTTTTATTGTATATTTGTTATCAAAAATGAAAGCAAGGTCACATAAACTAATATAAGAATTAATGCAATTGAAATTAATATGATGATATTGAATGTTTCTATAGTTTTGCATGACTAGTCAAGATTATATCTATACTGTGAAAATGCTAACCTTTTGTTCTATTGGGTGTGGCAAATTTTACAGGTTCCCAATAATGTAGATCAAAGATATTTATGATTCTCCTATAATGTTTTAGTAGAGTTCCACCTGGACGAGAAACACTGTTGATTTATAGTAGAAGTTTTATAGTATAAATATATTTGAATTTGATAAAAAAAAAAATTTCAATGCCGAGGCATGGCAGTCAGGTATCATTGTTCTTATTAAATGTTGAATTTATAATCATATTGGTTTTTACCTTGTTCTCTTTAAATCTTTGCATTGTTCAGACAACAATTAGTCTTTCAAACAAGTCAATAGCACAGCGGCCAAAGATGTTATTTATATCTTTTCTTTTGACTCTCAAAACATAAATGCTACAACCAGCATGTAAATAAAACGCAAATATAATGGATTTAGCCTTGTGTTAATGTTTGTATACATCATATTCTCATTTTTGATACCGCTCGACTCATTATTTTGGGGAAAAAAAAAAACCCTCTCGCCCCACTTTTTTTTCCCAAAATCCCGAAGAACTATTTTTCAAATTGGTGTGGCCTAACTTAATCCGATATTGCGAATAGATGAACTTGGAACTAATCTCAAGACTCATATTTATTTCACCTTTTATTTCAGGAAATTGAGAAATCTCGGTCTAAACTGCATTTGATGCATTGCAGAGCTTACCTTTAATTTCCGCTATAATTCCTTGATTGGGAGAGTATATGATCTAATTTTCTGCTCCCTCAAGTATATTCCACTGTATACTGATCCGTCACAGTGTAGACAGCGATATCGTATTGACTCAAAGTGATGCATGTGTCTCCCCGAAACACAATGGGGAGAACTACACTGTTGCACGGTATTCTGGGTATGTTGCACACGTGTAAGATACTTGAGGTTGTGTGACCAATGTCAATATCATCACCATTTGTACATATTATTTTCTCTAACGAAGAACATAAAATACCCTGGTTTGAAAACCGGATACACATACTTTGGTGGTTAATACCTGAAACGACCACATAGAAGGCAAGGTTTTGGTGTTTTTGTGACATCTTCTCCTCAGGTGTACACGTATAGCTGCACATTCCATGTAGCTGCCTCCTCATTACTACAATTCTCTGTAATATTATATAAAGGGTGTGCAAATGACTTTATCGCCGGTAATGTTATCCCTATAAGATGACCTTCGTAATATTATATTTCTATGGTGACCTACTTACGCCGAGCATTGACTCAACAAATACGAGTAGAAAAGAGAGTTAATCATATCAATTTCATTAATGCAACGCATGACACACACATATAATATATATGAAAATGCAAAATATGTGATGGATTGTGAAAACCCAAATAAAAATGAAACACAGATAATTCCAAAAAGGAGATAAAGACAAAGAAAGGTTTCGATGATAAAATAAGGATGACACTAGAAATACTGCTTGGCATGCTACAGATGTGGTTGGTGCAGCAATTTTATCATAGAGCCATCGTCATCACGTGGTTATCACTTAATATGTATCTTGTTTGATCTGGATTTGATCTAGTTTTCTATTGTATTGAAAATGTCTTCAATGACGCTCAGACTTATTAAAATCGCGACATACATGGTAATAATTTCCCTTGCACTTCTAAGGTTCCTAGAAAATTTACATATTTAGATTGCATTATGTTATAGAGGGACAGATAGACGGTATTCATTATTCGGTGCCCTTAAGCTTTCGATTACAACATCCTTCAGTTTCATGCACATAGTATGTTGTCGAAGAATAAAATATAAGATTGACAAATATAGAATCTTGTATTTATATAAAGAAGAAAGAAATGCTACTTGAAGATGTCACGAAAAGAACCTGACTTCTCGGGCGTTTTAATACCACGAGCCAGATATCGTATAGATAGTCTAATAAAGACGTGTTTTAATACAAAATTCTTTGAAGAATACTGCATGTATATATATTGTAATGTAAACCTCAAATTTGTTGTATTTTGATGTCACACGGATGTTGCATTGTTTCATTATCAAGAAAGTTGATATTAAATCTACTGACGAAAATTAACATTTCAAAACTTGTATACCTGATTGTGATCGGCTTTCCTACCTTCACATTAATGATGATTATATAGGTATATGCATATATTTAGTTATCAGGGAATGAAACATTCATTTTAAGAACTGTATTGCCTTTCTGCTACAAATGGAAAATGACCTTTGTTCCTATTGATGCTAATTTTGCATTGAGTTGCTGTCCTCATCAACAGCACTAATCCTCTAAAGATGGACACGAAAAATACTATTGTTCCCCAAAAACTGAAATCCACGGGCGCGACAAAATCTTTTTTTCTAATAATCAGAAGTTTTGCCACTGTTCTGTTGTATATGTACATATACATGATAGATGAATTAAAGGGGTGGTAGTGCCGATTTGTTTAATGTTTCATTGCAAACGGCACTGTGTCATGTTAACTCGTCCATAGTTAGCTGTATAGCAGTTACATCACCGATAATAAAATAGTTATAGAATGGATATAGTTGTTTTACTACAATTAACAACATCAGAGAACGTGACAATGTTTCCAATATTATAGCTGATTAATACACCACTAGATTTCGTAAAAAGCATTTACAACATTTATTGTGCATAATATTTCAAATAATTTACATTAAACATTGTGTATATGGCAATCGTGTAGAGTTATGTTCTGTTTAAATGGCAATCGTGTAGAGTTATGTTCTGTTTAAATGGTTTTCTTATCTAGATATGTTCGGCATGTGTAGGTTTAACACTAGAAGTCTCTGTATGGCACAAACGACTCCGTCTCCATATATAAAACTTTGATGGGACAGAAGAGGACAGGTGCGAGCACGAGTGAGGAAGCATACCTCCAATTAAGTGTCGGGTACATAACAACATTTTCCCAAACTTTTATTGATCTTAGTGTTTATATTTGTCTCAGGTTATCGGTCATTGTACACCATAAAAATAACGGATCAAGTGATGTTTATAAGGTATATAGTTATCTTACGTAGTCAAGTATGTTATTCTTCTTGTCACAGGCGAAAAAAGAACACGCAGTCGACAAACATTCACTGAAGTAGGTCATTTAAGTCGGTAAAATATATGCTTACGGACAAATAAAGAATCCAACGTGATAAGAAAGGTTTACGACAATGCTATGTGATAATGTATATGGATACATGCTCAACACTTTTTCATTTGAATATATTTATTGCACAATCATCTCTTTATCATTACATTAGTGATATAAGTGTCACATTGTTAAGATGGTCATATGGAAGTCAATATAAAGTCCTGTTTTATCACATAATTTGCCCGTCCAGCCATGTCATAAATATCGTAGACACAGGTATACTAACACAATTATGACGTCACAATTCGTTTTGACATCATGATAGTATATATGACGTCGCATGATCATCTCAGTAGACGGTAACGTCACATCCGAGCCGGAGTTTCTACTGTTTTATATAGAGACGAAATTTTTAAATTTTGCTTATATTTCTATTTGTACAAGTTATGGGATAAATAGAATCTTACGCTAGTGACTATGTGATATGGAACTTATCAAACTCGTTAAGCAATTTATATGCCTCTCGCCTAAAGGCATATCAAAGTATTGAATTCGTTTGATAAATTTTATATCACATACGTGTTGTAATGAAAGCATTAACAGTGACCACAATCGAGTTATTGTGTAGTTATTTATAGATAACCGATGGAATAGACTCATCAAAATATTCACCTTTTACGTATTCCGATTATTGACATGGTTAGATATTTAAGTATTAGTATAGGGAATTGCCTTTAGATATGTATTAATAAAGACAAGTTATAATGGCATGCGCAACAAAGGAGAAATGTAACAAAAAGTAATAGAATGCTTACTGACGTTTTTAGATAATGTAGTTCAAGATTATGTAAAAAAGATGGTAAATATGAATATTTCTTTATAGAGAAAAATTTGCCAAATAAATATGTTGTAGTATTTTACATTTCAATCAAGATGCTGAAAGTAGTAGAATACATTCACGGGGTGTGACGCGATGCCTCATTATCATAGTATATTAATGAAATAAAGGATTGCATTGTCTCACTGATAAAATCGACGATGTGTTTCATTTCAACACTTCAGTATGAGATATCGATATAAAATTTAATGTAAAATAAACTATAAAAATAACTGATGCAAAGCCAGATTATGTATTATACTGTATTGACAAAAACGTAAATACATATATCGCCATTCAATTCGATGAATATTAGTTTCAAAGTATCTCGCTATCGACTATGTTGATTAATGAAAAAAAAATTGCGAATAACCGGCTGTTTCGTTTCTTCATGCAGATTCATCTCATTTTGCATAACTTCCGTTTATATTATCAATATTGTAATTCAATGAATAATAACAATGGATATATATGTTGACATCAATCACGGATATGCAACTAAAACGTTACTACATATGTCATTTATAAAGAAACATCGTGATATAGAAAGTGAACACTAGAATATCAAAACTTTGTATATACAATTTAACATCATATAGCCATTCAGTAATTAACATCCATGGAATGTACACAAAACAAACAGCTGATTTGTAACTGTCCTGGCGTCAACTCATTCAAACGAAGACCAGGTTCCACTTTCATTAATACTTAAATGAATTTCTTTATTCAAAATTCTCCAAAGAAAATTATTTCAGAAGTAGAGGAAACCCAAATTGATTAAAGTTCTATACTGCTTTCATATAGACCTTATGTTAAGGAATTCCTTAAAGTTTTGGAAAGTAAAGGAAAGCAAAGGTGGAATTCATCCAAACAAGCTGAATACATTCAAGTTTTTATACAAGAAAATCTAAAATGTGTAATGAACTATTGACATGAAATCATTTAAAGGATAGTATCATTTATGTCTGACGAGCCCATACGTCACAAGTTAATTATTTTAATAGATACAGATATGGATTTACAAATAAAGATGACTACATATGTTACTAGATTCAAGTTAAGATATAGTATAGACAAAACGTGTTGTATCTATTTAAATATATGTATGTATTCAGATTTTAAATTGTATATCTATATAAGACAATAAAATCAATAAATGCTATAAATGTGTTTTATAGAAGCACAGGTTGTATATGTAATGGAACAAACGATGCGTATAGTAATTACCTTAGCTAAACATGTCAATAGACGATTACATTCCAATTCTATAGTAACGGTTTGTACAGTTATTATCGGTGTATGGCTATCATTTGAAATATTAGCAATATGTTTTGATTGAATAAATATAGGAACTTGATATTATTTTGATTGAATAAATATAGGAACTTGATATTGTTCATTGATAAAGCTATTTGCAAATATCAAATATCATTAGATGTTCTAATTATCAAAAAATTCACCAAATGGCATTATGTTATAATACACTGAAAAAAATCAGTATCGGATACTTGATGTCGGTGTAGATGTATTATACAAATGAACCATTAATTAGTGTCTGTTGGATATATGACGAGTAATTTCTGGAGAAATACTGAAAACCAACCTGAAAAAGAAACAAAACGATAATAAGTTTAGTATTTTTCCCTCTCTCAGTTATATTGTAATTAACTTTCATGCTCAAGTAATATACTGGGTAACAATATTTCAAAATATATATTAATATTTTGAATATATGCAAAATATTTTGTTTACTGTACGAATGAAGTACATGTTAAATCACTGCTAGGAACAAAACCACCTGACGTAATGCTGTATTATATACAGGTTTCTATTTACACGACTATCCTGTTACAATTCGAGATTGTAATCATATACACATTTCATTTAATTACATAGTTTTAGTATTTGCAACATTACACATTTGATTCAACTGTTAGAATACTGTTAATTAAAACTAAAATAAGATCGATCCGAACCTGATTTAAAAAATAACATGTTCTGTTCAATCTTACAACACTTACCAAGCCAGCGAGGCGAGTATTTAAAATGAACACACGGGATGTATGCAATAAACCCAAAAGCCATGAAGATAATGGGATATAGAAATTCCAGTCGGGGGTTCTGGATGATTGGAGCGACGAGCAGGTAGATGGAGGCGATGACAACAATGGACGGGAGAATGAGAGGGACTCGGTAGGGCCGGGGTAAATCCGGCTCTGTAAACCGCAGTATAATAGCCGCCAGCGCAGCTAGACCGTAAAACATCCAAGCGGAAAAACTGAAAAATTCTATAAGACTGCTTAAGTTCCCAGGTAGGATAAGAAGGATTCCGATTATCGTCTGAAAATAAATAAATACAGCATTGACCGGATTTTACTGTGATTTGCGTGGATGACGCACATCGTTTTCCTCAAACATACTGAATTTGTAAATTTCTATTTAGGTCAAATATATTTAAACTTAGATTATGTGGATATGGCAATGGAATATAAATTAAAAAATAAATGCTGAAGCATTACGTGTAAATCTTGGTTCCCATATCCCTTCCCTACATTCACTATTTAAAAAAAATATTTTGTTGAATATTTTCATTTCATTTCAACAAATTGCATTGATATTGATGATTGCACAATCAATATGATCGGATAACAGGCTAATACTATACACTTTCTCACCGAATATTAGCTAAAGTTTGTGGAGAAAATGTTTATAAAATATCTTGAGTATCTTTATAGTATTGAAAAGTAATATTTTGAGGTAAACAAATAAAGGGACATAACTCTTATAGACTCACACACGTATATATACACTGAAGTAAGTTGTATTAGTATCTACAGAGAATTGCCGAGATGTCCACGCGGATTGTCATTGCACATGCCATTAGTGCCAAATCTCTCTACAGAGAAATATCTTAATCGTGGTACTACTGACTGAACAGTGTTATTTACAGAAGTACATAGATTTTTGATGGGTCATGCTCTAGTAGGGTTAATTTTTCCTTTTGAATGTTACACATTACTGCCGTATAGTGTGTATACTGTTAATATGATTCCCGTATACATATACTTACTGTAAATATCAGAGAAGGTAGCGGTGTCTTTCTATACACATGTATATAGGAGAGAACGTACGGAAGATGGCTCTCCTTGGCAGCCACATACGTCAACCTGATAGAGTGGATACAAAAACATCCAGCAGTGAAATATATACCTAATCGGTAACGGCATTTAATTAACAATTAAAGGATTGTTAGATTGCATTTATTGGAGATATAAATGCAATCTGGGTGGCAGATAAATAGAATAGCGCCCGTTAGGGCGCTATGAATATTTATCTGCCAACAAGATTGCATTTATTTCTCCAATAAATGCAATCTAACATTCCTTCAATTGTTATATTTACATTTTACTTTCTTTTTATTCAAAGTAAAACATAATTTAGATGCGAGTGAACATTTTAATTTCCCGCTTCAGTCAGTTAACCTCATCAGCGAAGTTCAATGTGATAAAAAATAGTCCCTATAAAAATGGAAAAGATCACAAAATTTCAATGTTTTTCAATAGCTTTTCAGTTTTCTTTCAATAATCAATACATTTAAAAGGTTTTATCATAAGTTTCATAACCAAAATGGTTCATTCAACTATAATGCCAATTTTCCTGCGCGGACTAACATGGTATCAGTAAACAATGCTCATATCCATGTATGCAGATATTACTACACCAAGTCTAGGCTGCATTTATTGGCTCATAATGCAGATCACGATTACCATTAGAGTAATGGGAGTCGCAGTGGCAAAATGTAAATATGATACAATAAAGATTTGTTTGTTTGTTTGATTATTTTAACGTCCTATTACCAACCAGGGTCATGTAATGTAAGGACGGCCTCCTATGTATGCAGTGTGTAGCGTGTGTGAAGTGCGAGGTGCGTGTTTTGAGAGACTGCGGTATGTTCGTTTTGTGTCTTCTTGTATAGTGGAACTGTTGCCCTTTTTATAGTGTTATATCACTGAAGCAAGCCGCCGAAGACACCAAGTAATACACCCCACCCGGTCATATTATATTGAAAACAGGCGAACTAGGAGCAGAAACTACCATTGTTATAGACTTTGGTGTGTCTCGGCCATGGGACCGAACCCAGAGCCTTCCTCAAAGGGGCGAACGCTCAACTCCAAGGCCAAAAGTGAGGCGGTGCCATGCTTTTGTATAAGGTATGCCTATCTTGTATAAGGTATGCTAGTCTTGTATAAGGTATGCCTAGTTCTTGTATAAGGTATGCTAGTGTATTGTATAAGGTAATGCTAGTCTTGTATATAAGGTATGCTAGTCTTGTATAAGGTATGCTAGTCTTGTATAAGGTATGCTAGTCTTGTATAAGGTATGCTAGTCTAATGTATAAAATAAGGTATGCTAGTCCTTTGTATAAGGTTGCTAGTCTTGTATTAGTATGCCAATCTTGTATATAGGAGCCTAGTCTAGTCAGTCTTGGAATGGTATGCTAGTCTTGTATAAGGTATGATAGTTTGGTATAAGGTATGCTAACTCTTGTATTAAGGTATAATAGTATTGTTATATAGGTATACTAGTCATCTTGTATAAGGTATGCTAGTCCTAGTATAAGGTTGCTAGTCTTGTATAAGGTATGCTAGTCTTATGTAAGGTATGCTAGTTATTGTATAAGGTATGCTATCTTTGTATAAGGTATGTATAGTCTTGTATAAGGTATGCTAGCCTTGTATAAGGTATGCTAGTCTTGTATAAGGTATGCTAGTCTTGTTTAAGGTATGCTAGCCTTGTATAAGGTATGCTAGTCTTGTATAAGGTAATGCTAGTCTTGTATAAGGTATGCTAGTCTTGTATAAGGTATGCTAGTCTTGTATAAGGTATGCTAGTTGTATAAGGTATGCTAGCCTTGTATAAGGTATGCTAGTCTTGTATAAGGTATGCTAGTCTTGTATAAGGTATGCTAGTCTTGTATAAGGTATGCTAGTCTTGTATAAGGTATGCTAGTCCTTGTATAAGGTATGCTAGTCTTGTATAAGGTAATTTATAAGGTATGCTAGTCTTGTATAAGGTATGCTAGTCCTTGTATAAGAGTATGCTAGTCTTGTATAAGGTATGCCTAGTCTTGTATAAAGGTATGCTAGTCTTGTATAAGGGTATGCTAGTCTTGTATAAGGTATGCTAGTCTTGTATAAGGTATGCTAGCCTTGTATAAGGTATGCTAGTCTTGTATATGGTATGCTAGTCTTGTATAAGGTATGCTAGCTTGTATAAGGTATGCTAGTCTTGTATAAGGTATGCTAGTCTTGTATAAGGTATGCTAGTCTTGTATAAGGTATGCTAATCTTGTATATAAGGTATGCTAGTCTTGTATAAGGTATGCTAGCTCTTGTATAAGGTATGCTAGTCTTGTATAAGGTATGCTAGTCTTGTATAAGGTATGCTAGTCTTGTATAAGGTATGCTAGTCTTGTATAAGGTATGCTAGTCTTGTATAAGGTATGCTAGTCTTGTATAAGGTATGCTAGCTCTTGTATAAGGTATGCTAGCTTGTATAAGGTATGCTAAGTCTTGTATAAGGTATGCTAGTCTTGTATAAGGTATGCTATCCTTGTATAAGGTATGCCTGTTATAGGTATGCTAGGTATAAGGTAGTCTTGTATAAGGTATGCTAGTCTTGTATAAGGTATGCTAGTCTTGTATAAGGTATGCTAGTCTTGTATAAGGTATGCTAGTCTTGTATAAGGTATGTAGTCTTGTATAAGGTTAGGTATATTGTCTTGTATAAGGTATGCTAGTCTTGTATAAGGTATGTATTAGTCCTTGTATAAGGTATGCTAGTCTTGTATAAGGTATGCTAGTCTTGTATAAGGTATAATAGTCTTGTATAAGGTATGCTAGTTTGTATAAGGTATGCTAGCCTTGTATAAGGTATGCTAGTCTTGTATAAGGTATGCTATGCCTTGTATAAGGTATGCTAGTTGTATAAGGTATGCTAGTTTGTATAAGGTATGCTAGTTTGTATAAGGTATGCTAGCCTTGTATAAGGTATGCTAGTAGGTATGCCTTTGTATAAGGTATGCTAGTCTTGTATAAGGTATGCTAGCCTTGTATAAGGTATGCTAGTCTTGTATAAGGTATGCTAGTCTTGTATAAGGTATGCTAGTCTTGTATAAGGTATGCTAGCTTGTATAAGGTATGCTAGCCTTGTATAAGGTATGCTAGCCTTGTATAAGGTATGCTAGCCTTGTATAAGGTATGCTAGTCTTGTATAAGGTATGCTAGTCTTGTATAAGGTATAGCTAGTCTTGTATAAGGTATGCTAGTCTTGTATAAGGTATGCTAGTCTTGTATAAGGTATGCTAGCTAGTCTTGTATAAGGTATGCTAGTCTTGTATAAGGTATGCTAGTCTTGTATAAGGTATGCTAGTCTTGTATAAGGTATGCTAGCCTTGTATAAGGTATGCTAGTCTTGTATAAGGTATGCTAGTCTTGTATAAGGTATGCTAGTCTTGTATAAGGTATAGTATAAGGTAGCTAGTCTTGTATAAGGTATGCTAGTCTTGTATAAGGTATGCTAGTCTTGTATAAGGTATGCTAGTCTTGTATAAGGTATGCTAGTCTTGTATAAGGTATGCTAGTCCTTGTATAAGGTATGCTAGTCTTGTATAAGGTATGCTAGCCTTGTATAAGGTATGCTAGCCTTGTATAAGGTATGCTAGTCTTGTATAAGGTATGCTAGTCTTGTATAAGGTATGCTAGCCTTGTATAAGTATGCTAGTCTTGTATAAGGTATGCTAGTCTTGTATAAGGTATGCTAGTCTTGTATAAGGTATGCTAGTCTTGTATAAGGTATGCTAGTCTTGTATATGTTGCAGTCTTATATAAGGTATGCTAGTCTTGTATAAGGTATGCTAGTCTTGTATAAGGTATGCTAGTCTTGTATAAGGTATGCTAGTCTTGTATAAGGTATGCTAGTCTTGTATAAGGTATGCTAGTTTATAGTTGCTGTATAAAGGTATGCTAGTCTTGTATAAGGTATGCTAGTCTTGTATAAGGTATGCTAGTCTTGTATAAGGTATGCTAGTCTTGTATAAGGTATGCTAGTCTTGTATAAGGTATGCTAGTCTTGTATAAGGTATGCTAGTCTTGTATAAGGTATGCTAGTCTTGTATAAGGTATGCTAGCCTTGTATAAGGTATGCTAGTCTTGTATAAGGTATGCTAGTCTTGTATAAGGTATGCTAGCCTTGTATAAGGTATGCTAGCCTTGTATAAGGTATGCTAGCCTTGTATAAGGTATGCTAGTCTTGTATAAGGTATGCTAGTCTTGTATAAGGTATGCTAGTCTTGTATAAGGTATGCTAGTCTTGTATAAGGTATGCTAGTCTTGTATAAGGTATGCTAGTCTTGTATAAGGTATAATAGTCTTGTATAAGGTATGCTAGCCTTGTATAAGGTATGCTAGCCTTGTATAAGGTATGCTAGCCTTGTATAAGGTATGCTAGTTTGTATAAGGTATGCTAGTCTTGTATAAGGTATGCTAGCCTTGTATAAGGTATGCTTACCTTATATAAGATATGTTAGTCTTGTATATACGATATATTATCTTACCACGGCCACCGCGTCTACTTGTAGGACCTCTTCTTTAGACATGACAGAGAAGAAACCAATGTTGACCAGGATGTACACCATGGTCGTCAACGGAATTCCAATCATAATCGATCGTGGCAAGTTTCTAAATCGACATAAAATGTATAAAGAAATTAAATTTAATAACTGCAGTCAACGTATGAGATTAACTCAAATAAATTGTTTAACACAAGAATCTGAGTTGTCTGAGTGTACTCTTATTTGTTATTTGCATAACCAAAGCATTCATTCAAGTTAATCGTAATAATTCAATCTTCTATAAATAATGTCTTCAAAATGTAGTGGGGGACTCTTTTTTTATGAAATTATTTGGCCGTTGTGTATCAGCCAATAAGAAGCACCGTTACAAACGATAATGTCACGAGTTGCTTTATGGACAGATAAAACAAAATTCATTGTTACATGATTGACTAATATTAATATGAATGTCAACAATGAAAATCTACAACCGGTTAATGAAATAGTCCTTATTTGTTTCTCACTAAAACGGAGGCAAGTTTTGCATAAACAATGATTTAGATTATTTGTTTTGTTAGATTAATATTCTATTAATAGTCAGGGGCATCTCATGTCAATCTTTATTTGTTTGATTCAATTAACGTCCTATGAACAGCTAGGGCCATGTAAGGACGGCCTCACATGTATGCAGTGTATTGCCTGTATGTAGTGTGTGGTGCGTGTTTTGAGAAACTTCGGTATATTCGTGTTGTGTCTACTTGTATAGTGGAACTTTTGTCGTTTTTATAGTGCTATATCACTGAAGCATGCCGCCGAAGACACCAAGCGGTACACCTAACCCGGTCACATTATACTGACAACGAGCGAACCAGTCGTTCCAGTCGAACCAGTATGCTGAGCGCTAAGCAGGAGCAGAAACTACCACCTTTATAGACTTTGGTGTGTCTCGGCCAGGGGACAGAACCAAGAGCCACCTTTATAGACTTTGGTGTGTCTCGGCCAGGGGACAGAACCAAGAGCCGACATTCCAAGGGCAAGCGCTCAACAAATGGCCAAAAGTGAGGCGGTGTCTAGGGAGACTTTAGGAAGAATAAAGTCAGTTAGGAAGGAGAGAAAGGTAAGATCCTAAATTTAGTCGCCTTTAAAGATCACACAATAGGGGCAGCAGGTACAATTCTAATGCCCTACCTGCAGAGCCATCATGTCAATCTGATTTAAATAAAGATCTTTCTAACCACTCCGTCCAATAGAGGATCTGACAACATCCCATAAGGGGTCCTGTTCGGATGACCTTTATACCACCTGTACTTAGATCACATGCATTTTCTATACATTGCTACCTCCAAAAAGTGTTTTTGTCCTCTTTTGAAATGTCAATTGATTTATATTGGTATGCATTGTCTATAGAATTCACTAAGTATGTCGCCGTAGATAACAAGCAACACACCCGATCTGGCCACATTATACTGACAACAGGCAAATCTGTCACACCACTCCTTTTATGCGAAGCTATGCAGGAGCAGAAACTACCACATGTGTGTCTCGGCCAGGGAACAGAGCCCAGAGCCTTCATCATAGAGGCGATCGCTCAAGGGAAGAAGAGAAAAGCAAAATTTAGTCGCCTTTTACGATAATTTATAATGGAAGCAAGTATACTTCTAACGCCCTATCTGAAGGGCAGAAGATTGAGATACAGGTGTGACTAACGAAAGTACAACCCAGACTCAATTGATCTGAACTGTTCACTTTGTAAAATTCGTGGGTAATGTTGACCGTATCAATAATACTTACACCGACGGGTTCTTCAACTCGGCTGTGGCTAAATTCAAATTGTTCCTGAAAAAAGAGATTGTATTACTCTTTGTAGAAAAATGATTCGATTTTGCTTCAATTGGTCCTCTATAACATTTAAAAAAAACCATCATTTTCGACTGGTGTTGCAGCAAGACTTAAGCAATTTATGTTTCTATTGAAGACATTTTAGAGATTTAAGTAACAATTATTATTGCCTTTCTTTGCTAATTTTTCATTTTTTTATAAACGTTTTTCATTTTATGCATGTCTATTCTCTACTTACTGTAAAGCTCTTTATGATAGTTTTCATTTAACTAGATACTAGATCATGATAGTATTAACACCAATACAAAAAGGTAAACTTGAAATATATCATCGGAATAATGACAATACAACAGATCTGTTTAATTAATAAGTGCTTCTTCAAACACAGGTGTTCAGACACATTAGTCTTTGAGAAAGAAAACCGACGAAGGAGTCTTCCTCATTGTTTATGTTCACATATAGTAACACTGTATAGTATAATTTTTCATAAGTTATAATTGAGGACAAAATAAATTTATATAACAATGATAATTTTTTCAATTAATAGTGCATTCGTTTAGAAATCGAAAATGCCTTACCATCCATCATAAGCCCAAAGTCCATTATAAAACGACACCGCAAGTAATGATAGATCTTCTTTTGTATCTTCAAATCCTTCACCTAGGTACTCTGTGCTCCCTACAGATCAAAGACAAATGCATTACACTCGACTATCGGATCTGATTTAGTCCTGGTGAACTAAGTGGTTCATTTTGCGCTTATTGATATTGATTTGTTTACATATATTCTTTATTTTATATTGTTAGACATAATTTACATAAAGGTAGACAATCATTAGAAATCTATATTTTCTGGTGGCCTATCCTTGCTACTGGCATAAGGACTAGGACAAAATCCAATCATCCTCTAAAGGGCGACTACTCAACTAAAGGACACAATTTGGGCCTTGTCACAGGCGTCGCTCTTTTGGCTTTATATTAAACGTCAGAGCATAGATTGATGGAATTAAGGGATACTTTCTCATGAATGCGTAGTGATGTGTATTTGATAAATACTACGTTTGTAGAGGCTACATTTTACAAACAATATGGCTCCTCGTGGTGTGAAGAAATCTTTTGATAGTTTAAGAGGAACAACAGGTCTTAACCCATTACAAAAATATTACATGCCACACAATACACAGACATGGAGCTGTATGGGAGTATTAGTGTGTCTTTTTCATGGACCGATATCAGGATATTCGTCCTAGTGAGAAGGGTCGGCCCATTAAGGTGAATAAGATTCTAGCTCATACAGCTAAACATTAAATTAAAGCATTATCCTCGTATTACCTTGGGCGATTTTAATTATGCCTCCGACAATAATTATAGTTGCCGCCAGTAGTTTTGTAGCTGTCAGTGTATTCTGGACCATCAGGGCTGCATTGACACTCATGGCATTAATGATACCAGCAAGGGCTGGAATAATGAAAACAAGGCTCTAAACAACCGACCACAGCTGAAAAGGGAAATACACATAGACATAGAGTGCGCATTCCTGTACATTTAGTAAAATAACATCATCCGACATCCGGTCGATGACAGAAAAACAGCATGCAATATGAGTTTAGAGATTAAACGTTTATTTCTTAATGATTTAGAATTCATCCTTAGATTTTTTTCTGTCTTCAAGCACGCCTATGGGACGAAAATTGGTTGCGTTAAGTAGGTGTAAATAATTTCAATGAAAAAGAACACCGCCAGCTAAAAACTGATAGTTTTAGGATATATATATTGTGGTGAAACATCTACGACTTTCCCTTTATTGTGATGTTTTGTTTGACTATATGAGACATATTTGCTGGGTTGCCAAATTAAAAAAAAACCATTTGTTTATAAGATTTCTATTTAAGAACTTTTAACAAAGTAGATCCTTACGCCCTAGACTCTCCTATTTCTGGGACGTAAATTTGATTATCTTATATTTAGGTGCTGAATTATTTTTGTTTCTTGCCGCATACATGAGAAGATTATTTGTACTTATATGTTGATATCATTCCAAAACCTGAAACGAACTTTACTGAAACTTACATAAGCAAAAGTGTCGAAGAAACTAACAATGATATCAAAATTTTACTCAGCAGCCTATCATCCCCGTATATGTTGTGTACGGCTATTGAGTGTGCAATGCGAAACTACTCAACGATATTGGACACGACAAAATACACGTATCACTCACTTTGGTATATGTTTCAATGCATAGTAGGATAATAAAGTAGTAAATATTCATGGAACCATCTTGGATTAAATGTACATTTAGTCCATTGCACAAACGGATGATGGAGTTACGTTTGTAAGTTTAGGACCTAGGTTAGTATGTCCCACAGCTGTGACAATAATAGATACCCGGGATACAGCTGAGGATATCTGGTTTTTATTTATGGGTCGTAGAACCAGACCACATTACGTGATGGCGTCCTATTTCTGTAAGAAACGAAACTTTATATTTAGTGTAACGATTTGTGTTATTATTGTATGTAAAGTGTTTGGGTGGTGTTTTTTTGATGACCAACTATCTCCCAAAGCAAATATGTGAAGTTAAGTAAACTGTTTTGATAGCTCAAGATGAAGTTACAGAACCTAACAAGATTATCTATCCATGTCTATGCCAATATACTGGTAATACTTTCTAACTTCAGCGGCTAAATAATAGAAGTTGACATCCAGACAACTAATCAACATCCTTTTGCGAATCAGATCGTTTTAGGACCACTTAAACGATATCAATAGGTTCATACAAGCCGTGTTCAATATGGCCTTTCTGTTCCAACGAACCTTGCGCTGTTGTTCAATATAAGGATGGAGCTACGCTACTTTAGTGTTATATTTTTATAATTAAGTCACTAGAATAATTCTTAAACAGTCTTAATATTTCATAACCATGATTCCTTTTGGAAACAACTAATGATATCATATCCTAGCAAAATAAAATTACGTTTATACATTTGCTAGGGCGTGCGCATTGTCACTGTCGGCCTGATTACATCGATCGTAAAAGATAACTTAATTTGAGATATATTATTTTCGCTTCTTTCTTCCTTCTTTAGTCTTCCTTGACACCGTCTCATCTCGGGGCCGTGCGGAGTGTGGTTTTCTGTATTTAATTCTAAGCAAATCCACGCAAATACCAGAGTATCGCCACATTGGTTTCAGTGTTTCTCTGTTAAGCTAACCATACCCCAGCTAAGTTTATATCTAAACTGTGAATAATAGGGTGTATACACATGATTGAGTTACTTATTATCATACCTGTATAGAACGTCTATATCTAGCACTGTTATATATTCTGCGATGTTTGTACAGAATAACAACAGTCTACTTATTACTCCTTTTTATTTGTTCATTTGCATTATCGTTACATTTTACAATATAGAAATGCTCTGTAATTACAAATGCGTCAGTCGTATCTGAGTTTTAATTTGCTCCAATATTTATTATCAATACGATATCATCCCCACATGATGACTTGCATCTGTACTCAGTTTTTTTAATAAATTTACTCTGCATAAGATTAAACCACAAATGGCAGAAAGGAGTATATCATTCGTACGATTTTTCATAAATAATTGTGTTTGAAATATTTATGATTCTTTGATTCAATTGTAATGACAGTTTACACTAGTTGCCATGGTGTTCATCCAACATATGTGCATAAATGGATGGTTGGTTGGTTATATAAACGTCATATCAACAACAACCAGGGTCTTAAATTTTAAGTCGACCTACCGTGTATGCGACGTGTAATGTATCTGAGGTGCATATGGTTTTGGAAGACTGAGAGATGTTTATATTGTGTCTCTTTGAAAAGAGGAACTCTCGCCCATTATCACCAGAGATGCCTAAGAGCACACCCACCATATCACATTATACTACCCACGCCGTGTCAGGGCCAGGGGACAGAACTCAGATGTTGTCAAGGGACGTTTGGACAGAAAAAGTCAGTTAGATAGAAAACAAAAAAATACGGTGCTAATTTTAGAGGCAGCAGGTACAATTATTACGCCCTAAACGATACAATGATTTTCTTTCTGTCCCAATCCCTTCTTCTAGATGTTCTCGTGTTGGGTCAAAATAACCCGAATCTGAGATATATGGCCCCGCCTCTGTATAATATCTGGCCTAGACGCCACGGAATAACAGGGACATAACAAACAACTTATGTCCTCTATTCCATGTAACATTTAAACTGAAGTAGATATAAGCAAATAAATGGCATGCAGCCTGACCTTACAAACAGATACGGACCTTACCCATAGACATAATAGTGACGATTTTGATGACATGTTCCGGAGCCTGGCAGTGACCGTACCATGGTTGTGTAGCGTACGTTCCTAGACTCAGCGCCATGATGGCGAACATAGAAGGACGGAGGACGAACACTCCCAGCCAATCAAACATGAACACAGGCAGCCTCCCTAGCCAACCCATTGGCAGAAACGTTCTCTTAAGGTAGGCATGTTCCCCTCCTGATTCCTGGATAACGGTGCCTAATTCTGCATATGTAAGGGCTCCTATAGAAGGAAATAAATTTAAAGACATAATTTGTATGCCTTGTGCTTGGTTTTATATAGTTTAACATCATATTGGCAACTTATGCAATGTATTCAAGAGATTACAAAGTGTATCATTGTCATTGCAAGCCTTTCTTTTAAAGTTATATATACTTGTATATTGCTACACAACTTAAGTGTCAATCACAACCTATTTGGTCATTATTTTATTTCGTGAGCCAATATAAAGCGTCATTCCCAAATACTGAACGCAAATAAGGAGTGGAAATTACCACTTTAATAAATAACGGTACGGTAACAAGGTCAAATTTTGAAATAATTTAAGTGATAATTCTAATAACTAAATGCTCAGACAATGACAGCTCAAACAGATATACGATAAAAGAAGCAAAAGACCGTATATATGGAATTTTTGTGTGGAAATGTCAGTTTGTTATAAAAGAGGAAAATGCTACTATAAAGGATTAATAGAGCGGAAAGGACATAAAGCTTACCTATCCTTAAATCTAATTACATTTCAGCGTATAATTTACGTTGAGATGATACATGTTGTTATTTTGTAAGAAGATGTAAATAGATAGGACGTTTTAACTGAACACATTTATAATGTAATTTGAGTAAATCTGTGGTCGTTTTAACAAAGCACATATTACTGATATGAATGTGTGCAATTTTAAAGCATAATACATATAATTCACATTACCCAATTGGTGAATTCACAGGAGCGGTGTTCTAGGGCCATCATTCTTCATTTAATTATCATGCATATCTTACATGAATTAAATATGAATTATAAAAGTTAAAAACCTTTGATTTGGGGTTATACCTGTGATAGCTAGAACTTAAGAGAATGGCATCAGACTACAAGAGCGGTATATATAGGATATTACATTTATATGCGCCGTTATTTTTATACTGACACATCAAGGAGAACTTTTCATGTTATCCATCACTAAAAGTTACCAACTTAACAATACTTAAAATATATAAGTTTAAATTGTACGAAGATAAATAAAAACTCAAAATGAATTGTGCCAGTACTACCATGAATGATTTAACTACGACTACAGTACAATGAACTGAGTACATTAGACCGTTACAGCTATGTTTCCATCTAAACATTAATTTGCAAACTTGTAACTAATATTTATAAGGCATAATGCATTATTAAATGTGCCTTTGAATGGTTTAGTTAAACTAATATTGTATGTGCTATATTATGCACACTCACGAATCAAGAAGGACTTTTTGTTATTTACCACCAAATGTTACCAACATTTTGAGAATAAAAATACTTTCAATACAGTTTAATTTTAAAAGTACAAATAGTTGAAAATGATTTTTGGCAATACTACCAAAATCATTATATGTACATCTAAAGTGCAGTGAAATGAGTGCATGCGGTCAGACCATTGCTGAAGACAAAACATTTTGTTTGTTTGGTTATCATTAAGACAAAACAAAAAGCATGTCTAACCTTGCATTCAGTTATGGAACATATATATAACTTTAAATAACTGTTCAATTCATATGGGATTTTATTAAATGAGTTAAAAAGTTTTTTACTCTCCTAGCCATGATGAGGCAAGTTTCTTATGAAATCATAAAACTACATTTGATTTTCGAAGATTCTTGATGGCACAACATGGTTTAAGTACGACATCACATGTTAACAACGTATGTGTGATGAATACGAGTGTTTAATATTAAGATGTATTATGCTCAGCCTAGATAATATATAAGAAGCAACGATATGAAAGTGTGTAATAGAGTCAAAATAACATAAATCAAAACTTACCATCTTACTGATTGAAGCTATCTATCAATCCTATCAATCTAGCGGCATACTAGATAGAATAGTTTTTTTCCTAAAACATTTGTACTTACCAAACAAGGAAAGCAGGCCACATGTAGTCCAGACTACAAGACTCATTCCGATGGATCCGGAACCCTCTAAGACACCCCGAGGGGACACAAAAATCCCCGACCCTTAGAAATAGACAACAGGGGAAACCTGTTTACAGTATAAATGAGGTTCACGAAATTGCCCCTGAACATGGTAAAGGATTAAGAATCACTGATTTGAATTATTATAATAATATTAGATATGATACGACTTGTCAATGTTCTCATTGGCTAATAAACGATCGCGTGGAGGTCGATATGTCGCAAATTGGTTAATGTTTTATCATTGTTCATAAGCTAGGTTGAGCAGGGTGGGTTCCTAAGGCCACCATTGTTCTAGTAATTAAAATGCATATAAAATAATGACCTATGTTGATAAAGGTTTATAGCTGACAATTACAACGTATGTGGCTCAAATACATTATATTATAAAAATATTCACTTGTTGGGTTTCACAGTGTATTCTTCAAAATATCCGAAAACGTGATGTTAAAGTTATATTTCATGCTAATTTAACTGGATTGATATGTCGCTTAAACATTTGATATTTGGACATGGACATGTAACTTGATGATTTATCTTCTAAATCGCATATGTAGGTCTATAAGAGAGCCGAAATCTAGGGATCATATATTCTTGGTTTTGAATAAAGTGCCTTCAATCACCGCCATGATCAGTACCATCGGGTTTTGTCGGAATTCCGAATCGTATTACGTGACTCACGTCCACACGACCTGCACGTGATGATCCAGGTAACTAGCGTAAGCGCATATGTTTCTGTTTACGTTCTCCTTATAATAATAAGCATATAATAATATAAGCAAATCATGCTGGAATATGTCCACAGAGCGAGTATTTGAAACATCCAATACACATAATGCCGCGATTCAATATTGTGTAAATGAAATATTGTAATGTGAGAGCATTATTTTCTTTATAGATCAAGTCTGCTGAGGTCGACCACATGTTTTGTTTACGACAAATTGTTGTCATTTTCTCTTGGTTTCACAACTACGAGATTGTCGTGACGATGTTAGGAAGAGTTCGGAATGATTTGGCATATTTCGAGCCTATATTTCACGTGTACACTGATAATATTTAATTAGTCAGGGGAGCATAAACATGTGTTTGAAATATAATCATTAGTACTCACAGCTTGTTTTACAGCTATTATTAAACATTATTAATACCTATCATTGTCCCAACGATAAGAGCTGTCCCACTTATAAGGCCCATGTTTTTCTTCAGATCGATCGGAGTTACCAGTTCATGACCTGGCTCTTTCTCAGACTTGTCGTGACACTTTGCATTGTTGTTGTTGTGACTACTGGTATGGAGGCCATTCTGTTGTTTTCGTTGAGATATGAGGGCTTTGTCTTTCCCTGTCATCTTTTTATAGCAGTTCCTCTCCTATTCACTACAAAATAAAAATTAAATGTTAAACGTTAGCGTTGGATTAGACCTACCATATATATGTATATATATCTAGTTTTGGGTGTAAAATTTTGTTTCGATTTGTACCGAGTTAGTATCTGACATGCATTTGAATTAGTTTAGTATAACTTTTTAATATAATTACATACATTGTACCATGTGAAAAACGATAGAATATAGGTTAATATCTTGCCTCTCTGCCGCTGATAGATATCACCATTGTAATCAAGCAACGACAGGCATTAGGAGAAAACTCTACATGAAAATTACTAAAAATACGCACTATCTTGTCTTTTTAGTGTTCAATATAGTGGGAAAATTGCTTTAATCGCTTTAAAGAGACGATAAGGTATTTTATATAAATGATACAGTCGCTACGTTACTTTTTCTTTCTACTCTACCAATCCTTTTTTACAACACAAGATTGGCGTGTATTTGGATAATTGTTGTTATAGGCAAATGCGTGTCCTATCTAAAGTAATGTTAAAATAATTGGCGACATGATTTCCTATCAAGGTAAGTCAGCTGAACTGAAGGATATACAAAGGCCACACTTAATACCAATAATGATTAGGTTTCGTAAAAATAGGACAGAAGTCTTACCTACACTTGCTACTTTAAGAAGAAAGTCAGTTTCGTTTTTTTTTGCTTTCGCATATGATAATTGTTTTATGTATAGTGACATTCGACTGAAATTTGCTTGATTGGTGAATTTTGCTTAACGTTCTTCATCACGTATATTTACGAAGCATACACTCAAAGGCAACGAACAACACACCTCATCCGATTACATGATAATGACAAAGCCCAAACCAGTTGCCTCGCCATCTTTCTGTGGAACGTTTAGCTGACGTACCAAATATGAATATAGATATATTAAAAAAAACCATAGTAGCACTGTTATGTTAATCAACTGGTTAGAATTTATCAACCTTACCTTCACGGTTTTTATCAGCTTATCAAAACTTCAGACAATGATGCACGTGTAATGTGCGAGCTCAGTCCACCTAGACGCTGACTTTGTGAGGGAGAAACAAAAGTATGTACTCTCAAAGTTAGTACCCTTGTGAAAAGTACCACTGCAGTTAGACGTACATGCCATGGTATGGTAGGATGTATATAAATGTTCATTGTCAACCGGTTGAATCCAGTTGTAAGTTAGAAAAACGTAATAGAATATATATTACTACATATAAGGGTATCGTATACTAGTGTATAATAGTGACGTAATCGATCACGTGAACGTGATACAGTATCCCTATAAGTTAATTTTGACTTTAACGCTGATCAACGGAGATGGAGTGTAGTTTGTAACTAGATCAAATTAATTGTGTGCATATCAAATATTGTCAACTCCCTCAACGCTTATCGGATGATATCAGCGTGTTTACATACGACACTTCTATATACCCTAGTAAACCTTGTATTTTGCAATGTTTACCTATATATCAAATACGTAAATATAATAGTAAACATGTGTTTGTAGAACGATTCATAAACATCAGAAGTGCAGTACGTAAGTCTAAGCAAAATGAGTAATTGGGTATTATGAATGACGTACGTAGAAACTCTAAAGCAAACGCAAAATATAAATACGATCAAAAACATTTTTTTTCGGATATTTGGCCCTTGAATTTATATTAGATATCGCCAAACTCTTTGCAAATTATTTTCACGAAAAAATTAACAGAAGCTGTCAATAAGCCTTTAAAGGCCCAATTCATTCTAAGAGAACATTAAAATTTGTACATACTTAACAATGACGTGGAATTTGTCAATGTTTAACGTTATTTGTTTCATAAGAATATAGAACAATACATTTATACCATATTTCACTTCTTGGTTATGTAAAAGAATTAGCCTCAGTGAATTGTCCCTTTAAAGTGAAAATGAGACTGTGTGTGATGGATGGGTGAGGTTAATCAACTGGTTAGAATTTATCAACCTTACCTTCACGGTTTTTATCAGCTTATCAAAACTTCAGACTCCGATGCACGTGTAATGTGCGTACTCTGTCCACAGGGACGTTGACTTTGTGAGGGAGAAACAAAAGTATCTACACTCAAAGTAAGTACCCTTATGAAAAGTCCTATTAACAGCTAGGGTCATGTAAGAACGGCCTCTCATGTGTGCGGTGTGTAGCGTGTATGAAGTGCGAAGTGCGTGTTTTGGGAGACTGTGGTATATTCGTATTCTTTGCGTTAAACCTGTCGGATGGTATGCTTTTTGTAAACAAAGAAGATCTAAATATTTGATAAAAATACATGTATTTGACAAAATTAACCATCGGAGTATACTGTTGTAATGCCATTGCCTTCATTATCTCTTTTTTCACGCTGTGTTAAAAGTTACAGGTATTTGGTCCATACTCGACTTTATTACATAACGGTAAATCAAGTTATATTTTTGTAGAAACATGAAGTCTGCTGCATAAGTGTTATGTGTTATAAGTGTTATAAGTTTTATGTGAGCATGTGTCAGATTACGCCGGAAATTACATATAATATTAGGAAACCACTTGAAATGAACAGTAGATAATGTTACACAAAAAATCAATGAATGATTGACAGAGCGTTCAGAGGTGAATTGAGTCTATCTCTCACTTCCAGTCTTACCGATCGGTGCCAATCACTCCACAGATCAGGTTACGGAAGTCTAATATCTAATCAGTGTTATTTATTACGTATTAGGTCGGCTGTGATCATGTATTCTGTGGAAACTCTGACACACAGGGGTTTTGTCTACGCGGGGATATCTTCTATTGTCGACCGTTTAACAATACAGTCACAATACACGAAAATATTAACAAACGTCTTCGAACATCTTCCTACAGTTTCTGGATTAAGTTTAAAAACACAACGATCTTTCTAGACCCACCTTCTTAGTTTGATATCTTCCTTCACAATTTGATTTATTTTTCTGATAGAAGACTTTTGGCTTTTGTAGCTAGTATCATTCGTCTGACCTTTCGTTGTTTACATGTGCCTGTTACCTTGATGTTGGAAGTAAATGAAGATTGTGTGATTATACATTCCCTAATATGATCATTTTACCGCGAGTGTAGAATCCGTGTGTTTTAAAAGCCTGCTGTATGTCTGTGTAATGTCATCTTGTAATTTATTAATGTTTTGCCCATATTATAGAGCTATATCATTGAAGCGCACTGTCAGAGAACTGAACAACACACCACATCCCGTCTCATTTTACTGACCATGAACAAACCAGTAATTTCCCTCCATTAATATTCAACGCTGAGTAGAAACATCAACTATTACTTTTACAAGACTATGCTATATCTAGTTCGCTTATTGGATTCTTATTCAAATATTTCAAGTCTCATTTTATTATGGATGATATAGTATTGTACCTGTTGGCATCCTTCTGGATCATCGTAAAGGGCGTCAAAATGTAGGATTTTATCTTTCCATTTCTTCCATTCTTCCAAATTGTCGTTCATCTTGCTAACGTCTCCCTTAATATTGCCTCACTTTTGGCTTTGCGTTCAGAAGGTTATGGGTTCTGTCCCCTGGCCAAGATTTCTGCTCATAAGTTCCCCACTGAAATCAGTTCCATCTGTTACGTTTTTAGTATTTAAGTTTTGACATGAATCTTAACTCCGTATATGACAATAAAATACAATGATATCCGCTTCTACTCGATCACATCTATCATATACACAGTGTTTACAAAAAGAATAATAAACAAATGTAATTTGCAAAAAGTAATTACCAAAAGAGAATTATATGATAACGATTAACATTATTGTTGGACATGATAAGGTAATAGTATGGAAACAGGCTATAGAATGACAATGATGGTGTATAAACAGCTTCAGTTTTTATACAAGTTTTAATCTCCATGACACTAGTGTCATATTACAGTTAGCAATGTTAAAGGTGGTTTTATCAGCTAAATCAGACATATCAAAGTTCAGTTTCTATGGCAACACCATGCACCGGTAATGAAATGGAAGTGTTTTGAATTTGATCCATTATTGGTTACGATATACGAATAGTATTGATTTGAGATAACATATTATTCTTCGATGGCAATCGTACCAGACACACCCTATCTACATAGAAGTAGTTTCCTTACCAAGCTCGATACATCAATACAACAGGTAAGTCTTATCGTCCATTTCGTTGGTCTCGTCCCAAAATCTTTAGGTTCTTAGGGAACGTGTGAATCAACGCATACATTTGAGGTTAGCTTTGATTCTAAATAGATTTCTCGAATCTCGTGTAAGGGTTAACGTGTCATAATGATGACCTTTGATTCTAAATTCACGTGAACTCTTTCTAATTTGTTTATTAATCTTTATGAAGGTTAAACATACTCCAGGTTTTAAGTGAAAAGTTGATATCATGTAGTGTGCGTGAATATTAATTATAGTACCAACACAGTATTGAAGCTTAAAATCTTTAATAAATCCATAGTTACATATTTAATACTATAATTATCTATGACGGTACGTTCTAGCTAGCAAACCTAATTTTCAATTTATGTTAACTGAACGTAAGGAAAATGTTTCTAAATAATTTAAGTAAACTCCGTATTTCATGAAGCTGACTTTGAACAATATTACCCATTTTTCAAATTCTTTATAATTGTCTTCAAAGACTTTATATAATATTATGTTATCTATTCATTAATTACGCGTTATTGCTTTGAAATCATATGCCCGTAAAGTACAAGTTTGAGGATATAAAGTTTACTTGTTCAACGAGCCATTGTCAGTCCAGAAGGACAGTTTATTTTCTTAAGAACTCCTTTGTTCACTGTTGTTAGTAAATAATATCACCTTTTATTTATGGCTGCCATTGTATATTTGAGCCAGACTGACTTCCAAAATTTGTATTACTGGGGAATTGATAAAATAAAAAGTAGTTCTGTAGCATTCTGAATGTTGTGTTAGAAATAAATGCATAGTGGTATCTTAGATGGCGTGAATTCAAGGTTCTTGTTCCAATTAAAATCAGAATTATTTGAAACAATGAAATCCAATATAAATTAGGATACATAAATATAGATATATTTGTGAGAGTCTCGCTAACTATCGTGATATCGAATTTTGTCTCCGTCTACCGAAATCCTTTTATAGAAGTAATGTCTCCCCTGCTTATAGATATGGAAGCTGTCTGTGTGTCGTCCACGTAGTATGAAGATAGTATTTAAACCTGTCATGGGAAAATTCCTTTTAGATTAGGTGTTCATTACTTATATTTAACAATTCAAATTGGAAACTGTTATACACAAAAACAAGTTTTGCGCTTTTGTGGAGTCACAGTGCTAGGAGTATTAATGTATTAATGGGCTACGCTAACAAAGCTTCCGGACGCGTGTTTGAGCTGTGAACTTATGAATTGACCACTGGTGAATACAAATAATATCATTAGGAGAAATATCTGTTTCGGTCCACGACTGCGAAACGGTAGGTCAGCACACAAAGGCATTCTTTTAGGATGATGTGGCAGATATACCACAGAAGTGTGTACTTATTTTTGAGATATTTATGCTCTAATAAAAGTCTTCAGCGTAACAAAACAATTGAATTGTGATAACATAATATAAATGTAGATTAAGAGCATGCGTGCACGAGAAAGTTTTTTTTAGCTAAAGAATTTCTTTAAAAAAAAACCATGGCAAAATATTTGTTTTATATAAACATAACTGTTTGGTACACATTTTGGAAGAATACAACACTAAATTAAGACATTGGTTAAGATGGTTGAACGATAATTGTGTAAATGTTATATGTAAAACGAAAATCCGAATAAGTTCAAATAGAACAGTTTTATTGAGTATTTGCATGGTCCATGAGTTCTTTATTATTTGTTTATGAACTGTATAATGTACACTCTGCTTTATTAAAGCTTTATGGAATCTGAACTTATTTTTATATATAATACTGTATAGTATATATGATATGGATATAGAAGCAAAAGATGCATGTTCCCATTACCTAACTATATATGTCACTATGAACTTATAAAAATATATTAATACAGCACATATTATCTCCCTGTTGTTTATGTGAGCAGTTTTACTCTTTAATTAGGCCAAATGCAAAATACATTTAAATATTAGAGAATAATAACAACTTTAATTGTCAACTCATTGTTGTTTTATTTCGCTTTTCAAACGAAGCCGTCTACCAATAAAACAGTCCTTAAAAACAAAACAATCGAAACTGCTCTGGAATGATTTGTTCGTCAAGTAAAAACATTCGTTGTTATGCTCGTTACTGAACACCGAATATCAAATAAAAAAAAATGAATCTTGATATTGATATAACATTGTCTTTTGTAAACCACAAATATGTCAACTCATGGTGTGATATGAAGCACCAAATAAACAAGGATGAAACTACTCACGAACGGTTGACATGATAGTTTGAGAAGCGTTTGCCTAAAAATGTACGACCATTTTGTTTAATTATAATCTTATTTTCAGTGGTCTACAGTATATAATCACCAATGTGAAAAACTGACCTTTACAAAATGTGGAAAAAGAAGTCTAAGTCACCACGTGAAAAACTTCGCCATGAAGCGCTGTGGGATTCTGTGGCAAGCGTACTACAGGTAGGTTGTTCTATGTATGATATTGTTTTGTGAATAGTATTTAAAACAAAACTACCCAGAACATGTTGTTAAATATTTTTTTTCATTGTTGATGTTGATCAATTACCATCCGTAGAAGTAAAAGCACAAACAAAAGTCTAAAATAATGTTGATATAACGTCTGCTTTCATTGGATCATTTTCATTACTTAAATATTATTGGCAATTGGTGACGTTGTCGTCACAGATATAAATGGATTTCATAAAGTATTGTCGAGACATAACAGAAGTGAATAAAATGGAAGTAGGATAATCTTAAAGTTACAGAACATCCACAACATGTTGTTGTTACAACATCAGATACATACACAAAATCAGCTAGGCAATCAGCTGGAAAGACTAAAAGTAGGCGGAGCTTCTACGTCACCAGAATGAAAGGAGTGATCTGGTTGGCTTAAGGAAAGAAACGGGTGATCTAAACTTTCTTTTCAAATGTGTACCCGATTTCGATGAATAATAAGGGAAAATTCACGGAACGCTGTGCCAACGATAAATTTCGTATCTTGTTCAAAAGAAAACTAATGTTATTTCCATTAGATTCATACAAGATATATTCTGTCCCTAAATTAACTTTTTGTAATAGCAAGCATTACATTTTTGTGTAATTCTTTACCTAAAGTATGTGCACATGCATTTGTCATAGACAGTACAGTTTATGCAAAGAAGTGCACGTTCACCAAAGAAACTGGTATATCATTTTGTTTTTATTTTCCAAGAATAACAAACAAATAGGTCAGGAAATTATTTTGTTGACTCGATGCTCTGAAAGAACGACGACGGTTTTATGTTGTTGATATGTCATGAATGTCTTTATGAGAGATTAATCATCGTATTTGATCGAGTCACGATTCGAGGATTAAATTGTCGCTATATAGAATAATATCCAGAATGATAACTAATTGGACATTGGCATTTTGTACTGGGTATCATAATCCTCTTTCACTGACGTGGGCGTCTGAAGCTGTAAAACATACAGAAAACAAGTTTCTGCTTACTCGGTCATGATTATAATGACGTCCTTATCCCCTGAATGGATTATATATGCATGCCATCTTTTGTTTCATGATACCCGCCTGCCGAGAGAAATAAAGAGTGATATGACAATTGTTAAGTAATTCTAAAGCAAACTGGTCTTATACTGTATATATTTTGCTGAGATAAAATTCTGTCGCCGTAGACACTTGATTTTCGAGAAGTCCTACGTATCATTTACACTAATAGAGAATCTGTCAAAGTCAAAAGCTTCCCTTTATAAAAGATTTATGATACAAGTTTAGAATTTTTCATTTTTTGCGAGGCTATAGCGAGCAAAAATTTTAAAATTCGAAACGAATAAAACGGAAGGCATCTGATAAAAGAATAGGTTAGATAATGCCTTTCAAACCCTCATTTGCGTAAATCCTATCGTTTGGGGAGAGACTGTTTATTACTGTGTTATTGGTTTTAAATTTCGCGCAAATATGGTGACATCTCAACATCTAATACGATCAGATAACCCTAAAAAATCGAACCTGTTCACGATAATTTGAGGTATTTGTACATGTTTAATGAAAACCCGCGAGAGAATATGAAACCACGAGATATTTGACAATGTTTCCTAAAAATAGTAAAAGAAACCTTGACCTTGAATTCATAACCTTGCAAAGGACAAGTTCAAGACATCCTAATTATCTACATGTATGTGAACTTTAGTGATAATTAGTGAAAAAAATACTTTTTTCTTTTCTATTTATCTTTGGATGCTCGAGTTACCTATTTAAAGTCGTGAGAGATTTTGGAAAAATTATCTATTTTCATCTGATACTTTTTTGGTGTTATTGAGGGCACTTATTTCTTTATACAATACCTGGCCCCAAGATCACGAAATATTCTTAAGTCTTAAACTTAGACTTAGCCAATCTCAGATGACGTTATAAAACGTTACCTCATTTTTGATTGACTAACCAAAAACTTAAGTCTAAGACTGTTTCATAATCCTGGGGCCTGGTCAAACGGGCAAAGAGGTTTTGGAGTCAGTGGAATGTTTAAAATTAGTTGATCAACCAATTAATTCCCTGAAGGAAATGGATTGACGAGTGTCCTGAAGGAACTGGATTGTATAGAGTTTACGATATAAGAAATAATTTGCTATGCAAACTAAACTAAGTGATTATCGTTTACTTTCAATGTTTATAATTCCAAGAATGTTATTTTCCGACTATATAAAAGAAATTAAAGAAATGCTGGAGACTTAATCGTTAATGATTTTTATTCAAACTAAAGTTTAAAAATTATTACGAGTATCATGATTTTCCAACATTATAGGAGTAAAGTGTACATTTATGGAATAAAATTACATTTTACTGATATTTGTACAAGACAATACCCTTATGTAACCTTACGTGTAATCTTAATTGAATATCATAACACAATCAGATTGTTTCATTGAAACAAAGAAACCTTAAACTAGATATTGTCATTGGTCAAATTGACGGGCTTTTCACCCACAAGAAATTATGGTCAAGGTCATTTATATTAAACTATCCTGGTAGCCTTTTTCTCTGCGTGCTACATATTCTATATCAGGTAACTAGACCTTCCAGACGTTTTTACTGAGGTTGTCCACGTGACCGTGAATTTATTGAGTATGATTAAGGACAGGTGTACATCTAAAATAGAAAAGTAATCATACCGAATCTTATATCTTACTAACAGGTCTTGAAATGCCATCTAATTGTAGAAATTATGAAAATATTGTTATAAAAGATGAAAAGTAGTAAGTCAAGTTTGTTTTTTCGAAAACTGTTTGAAAATAAGTTCGATTACTTTTTGTGAGTAATTAATTGTAATCACCCATGCCTGGTATCATGGTATGTAGCATGGTTTCATGAGGTTTAAAGACTGACTGTCATACTTGGTCGTACTGGTCACTGGTGGTGATGCTGAAATATCGACCGAATGGTTTTACGATCACTGGAGACAAAAGACCCGATATGATGTGTAGCATCATACATGCCGGCCAATGCACATATTAATGTATTATTGTATACAAATCAAGGGGCTGAAATCGGAGCGAGACTGGATTCTTTCTGTTGCATTTCAGAGCTCATGTGCTCGTTATAGTCCATGGACCTCTTTTTTGCATTTAACTGATGCTAGCTTGTTGATTTTTTAAAAGGAGTTCAATGTGTGTTTTTTAGCCTTTTAATTGAACAAATGTAATTCGAGAATTGTTGGTTGTTGCAAGCATGTGATGTATAATACACTATTGTTTTAATAACGTCTATTAATCCCAATCATGCTAATGAGACGAAACGTTAACAGGCCTATTCGGTGTATATATGAAATGTGAAGGGCGTTTGGTATCGGCTGCAACATATTCAGCTAAATATTAATAGTTATACCAAGGGAATAGCAACAGTCACTGTTATAAGAATTTATATATTAATGGATTAACGTTAAAATGTCATTATCACAATTCAGTCATTCATTATGCTAAATAAACACCATTTAGGTATCAATGCTCCAAAATGTCAAAATATCTATCATGTTAGATGTAGGAGATATATGCGATGGCGAGTTTCATTAGAACACAGCGATGCCACCGGCAGTAGGATGATGGATTCCGTATAAGCTGATACTGATGGATATCCAATTATCTTGTGACCAGCACGTTATTTTCTAGAGTATTGTAATATATGGACCTATCTTGTGAACAATATCCGGATTGCTCATGAAGTACTGTTTGATAAATCTTACACGGAGTCTGTGTGTTTAAATAGGAAATTACGATGGAAAATGTCAAGGAAAGGATGACCGCTCATAACGCCGAAACAGAGGAGGTAACGATGTATTTTGATGATGTTCAATCCATTAATTTATAGTTCTATCAAATCTGTAGTAATGATATTCCCACAAGGAATAATTGTATATCGATTCAAGTTTGATATGGTATGACCTTATCACTCATTTGTGATTGGTAACATTTCAATTGAAATAGGGTTTAACTGTAAGGTTCTCCTTCATTAATTTTATCGTTAACCACATGGAAATCTGTCATTTCAGAATGCTCGCAAAATATTTAAATGCGATGAGTGAAATACCATAACGTCGTATCATTTATAATCTTAGGATTTTTAAATCGAAATACAGGAGATTTACCTTACTTTACTTTTATAAAAATTTATGGTTTCGAACGTAGGGAATAATATCACATAATATTATAGGTACTTGTTTCCGACAATTAATTGATGAATTGAACGTTGATGGATTAACATAGCTGTATTTTATGTTATTTATTATTTTGTGATAAAAGCTATATAGATAAAGTAGGAAAACATTTGAATACAATTCTGTTTTCAATTCTCCATATTTTGACATTTTATATGTTCTTTTTATTTCCACTCGTGGTACATCTTCAAGATGTAATGTCCATCAAGGACTATCTAAAGATATGTTGCCACTACCTCTGTTGTTGCCTGATAGTTCATCCCTGCGAGGAAGGCATTTGATATCTAGACACCACAGTTTATACAAGTGGTAGTTTATAAACGTTATGAACTTTCCGTATCAAGCGAGTGGGATGACGAGCCAGGTCTTTGCTAGAAAAACAACGGTGGGATGCTTGTTGTTTAAACTTTAATATCCCAGTAGCATCTAAGGCCACTTGAGGACGGCCCCCACTGTGCGCGCTATGGTAGCTTTGTGTATGTTTTGGGAAACTAAAATTAATTTGTGATGTGTCTGTTTACTTAATATAGTGGGACTCTTTTACAGTGTTATCTCACTAAATTATACTGAACTGCCAAAATCACAGAACAACTCACCTTGTCACATCACAGGTGTTCGTTTCTAATATAAGTATAAGTATAATACTGGGTCAAGGTCTATAACTCGGCCGGCCACATAACACTACCCAATTTCAGAAAAAGTATGATTATTAACCAACCGTATAGAATATGACAATAGGAATACTCTCAATCGACAGCCAGATAATTTATCTTTAATTTGGTATATGATACAATATATATCATGCCGTATAAATGTCACTAGGTATCCAGAAACTTCGGAAACAGCCAGATTTCAACTGGTTGGACACTGTGGTGTCCTCCGATAAACACGCCAGGGCTCTAATGGGTAGCTCAAAAACCACTGCATGTCAACATTTCAGCTTCATAGGAATTTAAGTTTGGTAAAAAACAAACTTACCGGTATGTTAGTATTTATCTATATACCATCCATTTGCTCAATACAGCTTTTTGAAATTTCCGATTGAAAAAAACGTGTGTCTCTAGCCGCCATGTTGATATGTGTGTAGTACATTTGTTTTCTCGGCGTTGATTGGTCAATTAATTTTCGAGAGCCAATCAACTCCGACAAAACAACTCTACTGCACACATACTTACATGGCGGCTAGAGACATACATTTTTCAATCGGAAATTTCAAATGGCTATGTTAGGCAAATGGATGGTATTTATACATGGATTTACTAACCGGTAAATTTGTTTTCTACTAAACTTTCACATTATACTGACAACGGGCAAATCAGTCATTTAACTCTCTTTACTCCAACCATGAACTGACTTGTACATAGGGCGTTTAAATAGTACCTGTTGCCCTCTCTATTGAATGATGGTAAAAGGCGACTAAATTTAGGATCTTATCTTTTATCTTCTTCCTAACTAACTTTCTTCTTTCTAACGTTTCCCTTGACACCGCCGCACTTCCTGTGGGATAGTCTCCGGGTTCTGTCCCCTGCCAAGACACACAAATGTCCCGCTCAGCATACCGGGAATGGGATGACTGGTTCGCCTGTTGCCAGTATGTGACCGGATGGGGTGTGTTGCTTAGTGTCTTCGGCTGCATTCATTACAGACTTCTTCACTGGCGTGAACCGTCATGTAATACCTAAAAGAGAAGTGGCGTCATGGCAGATGTGAGGAATAATATCATATCGATAATTTATTGACAATTTAGATATCGCCCTTGTGCACTATGATTCATTCTAAACTTCCTAAACACAACGGATGATATTGACTGTCATGTAAATTTATTGAAAATAAAATTGAATTTAGGTTTGAAAGGCTTCCTCTACCAGAAGTTTAATATAAACCAATTAGATTCAACATCCAATTATAACATTTATTGAAGGAAAATGAGTTTCCTCGACCTGTATAAGATCACAAACCCTAATACTAGCTATTAGATAATATATACATGTAGAAATAAAATATTAAACATTGACTATGACTCATTTAATTATGGCATGTGTTAATTTTTAATGTGATACACATTTGAAAAGTATATCTTTGGAAACGGATATTTTATTAAACAAAGGGAAACTACGTGAAGTTTATATTAACGTTTATATGTTCACCCTTCAAGCATTGACACAATCATAGGTATGACCACTCGAGCCATATCGTCTGTGGTATTTGTCCCAGGCAATTACTGGTATGGCAGAGTTACCTCTCCTGATATAGCGACAGAATTCTATGGAGATGATAATTGCGATGCTACATTCTATCTTCATTAGATTTGATGTCTAGGTTGATATGTTATAAATTTACTATGTATATTAGCGTGGATTTTGTGTTAATTGTGTCTGATTTTTCAGATTTATTTAAACAATTCAATTTAGCATTCAATGTAGCTCGTTAGAATAGGAAAATTAAATAAATTACACTGGTTCTAAACACAACCATTCGATAAATATGTAATTAAGCTGTTTGTATACATTGGGTTTATTTTCGTCTTGATTTTGTGCTTGAGTTGTTTCAACCAAATTTTATTACTTTCTTTAATTGGATTCCTTTTTTAAATTTCAACCTTAAAAAGAAATTGCTATAACTGATGACTAGGTAGCTGTTGATTAAATATCACGGGTAACGAACGTGACATTGCGTGTTGCATAGTTAATGCTCCAAAATGTTGCCGATATTGTATATCATAGCGAAATATTGTACAGGCAAATATAACGAATGCTAAAAATTACATACAATTTACCGTCGATAATGAGTATCGTAACGGTTCAAAAGATAATACAATATTATCATGTTAACTTGTGTTCAGTAAATACAATCTTAACACTCAATGCATGACAGACAAAATTTGAGCGAACACTTGTAGTTTATTGTCTCAATGGAAATGCACCTCAATCGTTTACAATCGAACTGTTAATGACAAAACAATTAGATTATTGAAAAAACCCCATGTATAATCATAAAATTTGAAATTAATAGCTTTGATGTGATTACACTGGAAGAATCATAATCGTATTCTAAATCAGTATTTTAGTCTAAATTGACTTTGATCACGATGCTGTATATTCCATCCTTCCCCTTGTCTTAGTTCCGTTATATGTCATGTCATGATGTGGCTATTGTCCCTGTTTTTCGATTTATTGTTTTATTCTCCGTGCATTAACATGATTTATTGCACATCACTATCTGAACCATTGGTATGCTAATGTATGTTTACACTCGAACTCCACTTCCCCTTCATTAGTGTTGATATAGATGTGTTACTGTATTCTGTGCAGTCTTAATCAGTTTTGCAAGAATAATAACTCTCATTACTTACGTGATACAAATGCCTATCAATGATTTCGTGACTTTACTTAAGGATCACAAATGTGAATCTGTTTGATATCCATGATATAAGTGACGATATTTTCATTTGTATTTTTGCTTTATATTGTGTACTTAGAATATAAAACATGAGTTTTCTTGTTCTAAAATAATGTCATTTTAAATAAGTTTGATCTCTTTATTGTATAACTGACATCTTTCATCAATTGAAAAGTTCATTATGTCACGAGTTAAATCCCAGATTAGGAGTTTTAATTTAAAATAAAAAAAAATATATTACATAAAAATATACATGGTATATATAAATCAATGTATCCAGTAAGGATTCTTTTACTAGTTTGATAAAAACATATTTAGACTAGGAAAGGGCGTTGTCTGAGATACCTTAGTCGCTGCACTCGTTGACCTTCAAATAGTATCACTTCGGGAAGGTCAACAATTGCTTACGCCTGGTTAGTTTGATGGCCAATTCTATCAATAAGGTTTTGTCCTTTTTTATAATTAAGCAATAATTCTCCATGTCCTTATCAATGTAGAATAATACATTTGTAAATGTAGATATTATGCTTTAAATGGTTGTTGTGTGTTTAAGCCTTGTCGTTTAATATACAATCAGAAGGTCATCATAACACTGAATAGAAAGTTTTAAGTGATCTGGACTGGGCGATCGCCAGATAAAGATTAATTACAATATTGATTAGGGAGTTTTAGCTCTTTAACGAACACGCACCATTGTTTACGTAATGCAACCATTCCATGTGATTCCATGTGTTGTATATGTAAGCTATTTTGGCGTGGTGTCAATTAATTTAGAATGACAGTTTAAATTGAGTTGAAAAATTCAACGTTGGAAAAACTCAAAATGGGGAAAAATAAATGGGCGCGACAGTCAGACAAAAAGGAGGAAAACGATAAAGATAACCACGGGAGACGAAGGCGGCGGTCCGGTCTTGTGGTGAGTATTGCACGCTGCAGGAAAATCATAGAAAGATAATGAAATAATACTTATTACAAGTCAAAAAGATTTAAGGTTCTAAGCGTATCTTTTAAACAAAGGCTACCAAAATAATTGAAAAAAAAATAATAGTGAGTGTTACTTTAGCCGATTATAAAATTGTAAATATCTGTGATATCAAATTATTATCAGCACAGACCTCACTTTATACCATAAATAGCATGTATGTAATAAGGAGTTACCTAAACCTAACTGAACTCAGTAGATTAGTAGGTTGATCATTTCAGATTTCAATATCTCGATGAACCAAATCGATAAAACACTTTAATATTTTATTGCAATATTCCGTCATTTAGTTGTTTTCCTACTTTCACAAATAAAATAAAAAAACCACCTTATTCTATATCCTATACTATTCCAATTATTTCTTATTGTATGTAACATTGAACAATGTCATATTTACCAGTTAACTGATTCATGGTTCGGTTTATTTAATTTGATAACCATGACACAAAATTAAAGGGACAAGAACCTTAAATAATTTGTTCTGTATGTTTAGATATGGTTTTCAGATGTTTATTGAATATTTTATTACAATAATTGGTTATCTAAAACGACAGGAAAACGTGGGGAATACCTACCTCAAAAATGATAAAAATAGACTTTCATATTCTATTTTTGGAATACAAAACGAAAGCTGACCGAAAGCGAGGTTATAATGAACAACAAACCTGCTGACATGACAAGGAATATTAGTTTTCTAATTTACGATGGTTGACAAATGAAGTTTAAGCCATATTTGTTATACAACAATTTGTATTTAGCGTAAGAATGATAAGTTAAAAGTCAAACGAGACTTTTCATTCGACAGGGCACCGCGAAGATCACAGATGTTGCCCGAATTTCATTAAAACACTATTATACTTGACATTTGTGTTTGCTGGTGCTTAATAAAAAATATCAATTTAATTGAGTACAAACTTACCGCTTAATCATACCTACATGTATGTTTAACTTTATTTTAGTATCAGTTTGGCATTCAAGTTTATTTGTAATGCCATTCATATGGATATTGCAATGGATAGCTATGGAGACCAATCTTGGTTGTGTATGTAATTTTTTAAATATATGACTTTAACATGATATTTTCAGAGCATCGCTGAAACATTAAGCATGAACTCTGTACATACAGTAATGTCTTTAAAAAATCAATTTATATTAATTAGCAAAATTTAGTTTATTAAAAGTAGTTCATGTTTTATAACATAGAAACTGTTTGCAATGCCCATCGCTGGCGTACATAGTTACCTCCTCTTTTAAGCTTTTAATGGGACATTTAATAGAATAAACTAAATATGCACGCCGTGCACTCGAAATACCATGTATAGATGTACACAAAAGACATTATATTAGTTGGCGAGATAAAATAGCATGGTTCACGTGCTTCGGAAGTCTTGGTGGAAATAAACATCCATTGCAATATACACAACATGTTTACAAACGTATTAAAAGTGATAACAGTACATATGTGATTGTTTGTATTACAAACGTAGTTCTGTTTAACTTTCCACAAGTCTGTTTCGTTAACAAAGACAAATATTTTAGAAGAAACAAGAAGCTGTTTGCACTATCCATAGGGTAATACAGTCGAATCCGATATCATATTAAATTGCATTGACCTGATATATTGCCTCGTTTGTTATTATCCAATCGAGCATAAACATTCGGTTGACAGCTATCCTTTGATGACTTTCTCCCAGGGTATTTCGATTGTCGAACATGGTAAAACATCTAAAAAGTCTCCAGTTTGTGTTTATAAATGATTTGAATTAGTCGATATAATTAGCCACCTAGAGATTTGCAGAGGATATTGATTTCGGTTGGTCTGTCCTACCCTACATCTGCGTGACGTTTCTGGGCTAAAACAACGTTTATTTCAGTCCTACAAAGTTTTTTGTTGGCTTGGCCGTTGGGAACTTCCCATTGCTCGATATATTTTATGGAATACCAAATTACAACATCCTTTCTTTTCCGAAAAATGTCCTGTAGGTTACGGGCTTGGTTGTTTCTTTTTCAATTTGGGAGCGTCCATTTTCGTTAGATATCTTATTGGTTGCCATAGAAACAAAAGCGCAACTATTTGAAGTCCTTTTCTTAGAATATAACTGCAAAACCGTAAGCGTATGTCTATGAATTTCTCTTTATATAATAGATTTATGCCCTTAATGGGTCTTTTGCTGTCGGAATGCTTCATCTTTTGATGTGTTTTCAATTACTATGTGAACTTAAACAACACACCAATTTACAGTTGGTTGGTGGCTTAAACACCATATTTTCTTGTCGTGTACTGATCAAAAGTACAAATACGCCATACATTATTGACCATCACACATTGTAAAATACATATACATATATCTACATAGGAAGATAAAAAACTTTTTTAAATTTTATATCAGCGAAGGAAGCATATATATAGTAAACGATATTTCCACTGATGGTGGATGATCTCTTTCGAATCCTCTTAAGGTTGTAATTCTTTTAGGTCTTAAAGCTTTATGATTATCAAACTTCCGGTCATTAGGATAATCAGTGATTAAATAAACGTTAGTGCTGATTCTTATTGTCTGAAGGTTCCTACCTGGTAAACCTTGCAGAATTTGTTAGTTGTGTCTATAGCATATCACAAGTGTATTCATCTATAAGAGCTCAATAAATAAATGATTTAGATTATTCCCACGAGCCTTCGGTTATGTCTGCTGTAATATTTACAATGACAGCACCACGTACGTCTGATGAATAGGCGCGTCTACCCATGGTGGGAGTTCTGTTATAGCGCCAGTACTAACAGTAGGCGATACCACCACAACATTAACAATATATCCAATATTGATCGCCTTATAAAAACAGTGGTGGATTAATTGATAGAGTGACTGATCATCGGATATCCCCACAACTACAATATTTCAATGTTGTTTTTACCATGAATGAATTTCTGATTACATAACAAATGTCATCTGTATGAAGAAAAGTAAAATAACGATTTTCGCGGATATCTCATTAAACATTTTTGAATTATTTCAAGGATATTTATCGAATCACTTTTTTCACTCTGAAGCCTATATCGATTTTAAAGATCTTTTTGACTTTTAAGTCCCGTGAGACAAAGTTTCACCTACTACTCATAAGTCTAATTTCACATTTCGCCTTTTATCGTCATCACTTGCCCTATTGTACACAATTTGCATTTTGTTCATAATGTGGTTCCAACCCCATGATGGCTTTGTCAGAAGCTTGTGTATATATGTGTTTGGTTTTGATCAGAAACCCGCATGTATCGGCAGTGCTCAAAATCACAACACGGACAAGAATGATTAGTAATTTCAAATAACATCAATTATACTAGAATGAGGTAATTTTAGGGTTAAAAAATATCTTACATTTCAACATGATGCTGATTTTTAGGCTCAAAGGAAGAGTAGATAATGAAACAAATATCGCGATTATTTCTTGAATGAAAAGTCTTCAAACTTGTTGTGAGATCGTGAAATAAGTTATTTGGATATTCTAAACAATTTTGTTGCGAGCATGAAAACTACAATGGCTGTTTCTATGTTTATTCAAACCAAAGATCGGTGAGATTTTCCAGGGTATTCTGGTTTTCCATTACCTGCTAATCTACTATGTTCGTTAATATTGCTCTGGCTATTATTAGGACACTTAACAAAATAGACCAAGCCTCCACATTCATACTGTCGTCATAGATAGCGAAGTTATACAGTCACAAGTGTGTCTGGGAATCAGCGACGAAATCAAATGGATGAGCATGACTTGACTGTATTGACGTCTGTCGTCTTCCTGTACCCCGACATCTACTTATATCATGTGTTGTCTGACAGGATGATTGAGCACTAACGGCACACTTCATCCTGTACATACGTTTAAAAACACGACACATTTCCTTACATAGTGAAACGGTAATACGTTATAGGTAAGATCATCAGGAAGAGGCTAGCTAATGATGGCTTGTATAAAAGAAAATTAAACTTTGATGGGAGAGCTGTAACCAACAGGTAATAATTTCACCACATATTTTAAAAGTATTTTGATATTTTAATCGAATTGTTAACCTTATGGCTCATAGTCGAGAGTCACAGACAGTAAGGTGCCCCGAATTATAAAAGTAACTTAGCAACAAACACAATAATGTACCACGGAATGCAAAGCGACACACACAGTAACCCGGAGTAAATCCTAATCACATGTTTGTTTGCAGCAATGTAATATACCATCTTTGTATGGTCATATTGCTTTTATACAACACGCGTACGTGAGGACATTTCAAATAAGGTCACATTCAGATTAAAACTATTATCAGTCGAAACATAAAAACCTGACACAACGTAACAATATCGCTGTTTTCTAAACAATATCTTCACTTATTCACTACATGTGTAAAACCAGAATTGAATTACTTGTGTTGGTTTTGGGGTAACTTAATTTGACCTGTTTGTACTCTGATGTGATTTTTTTTCAAATCAGATTGAGATGAGTAGGATAAGCATGTCGTTCTTGTATTGATATTAAAACATTATTGAATATAAGATGTGAAATTATTGTATAACACATAAGATACATACATAAATAGATATTGTTATGTAGAAACAATGTCTATTTTGAAATGCTATTAAAATGCAAATACGGTAAAGTTTGCATCAAAAGTTGTTTGAGTAATAAACCTTTATTTGATGTCGCAAAATAGTGTAGATCGCCTTACCATATACCTACATTCAATATTGAAACTGCCAACATGCATCATCTGTTTTGTCGAATATTTCACCATGATTTTATAATTATGATGTTATCTGTAAATTATCAGTGGATAAAAAGTAATTTTCTAAAAAGTCAATGAACGTAGAATTAGCGATAATGAGTTAAAAAAATTGTACATCTTGACTATTTTAACATCGCATCGGATCTGCAATGCAGTCTATGCCAATTTATTATGTATTGAAAGTGATTTCATGAAGATAAAAGTTGTGTCACATTAAGTGTCTTGTTCATATTTATAACAAAGCATTTGACGATAAAGCCGCATTATCTATCACAGTCATGCTAGGTAGTAAGATTAATTTTACCCAGACGGAATTCATAGAACGTTCAGCTATTTACAGTTCTGTGTTGCATGTCTGCCTGAAAACGCCCTATGCAGTTTGCATGTGCGGCAAACACAGAACAAGACCAGATCGCAACAAGTAAACTTATGCACATTCATTGTGCACCTATGCATTGTCCATGTTGTGGTTACGAAGTTCATACAATTGTGCCTAAATGTGCAAAGAAGCAAACCATACATGATTTTTTCAATGTGTACATTTGTTAGTATATAGGAAAATGAAAATGTGGTGAAACTATGTATTCTTCACAGACAACTTCTTCTGAGCCTCTTACATAACTAAATGAATTCATAGCAACCTAAAACAAAAGTCAAGATGAAGAAATCCGGGAACGCTCACCCAGCAAGTTTTATAACCGTCCTATCTGCTGTTAAATTGCAGAAAATGCCCAGCGCGAAAAAGCGACCATGGCGGAAACGTTCAAATCGGATGAGTTTGATGTCAAGGACATCCATTGAATCAGCGAAAACCGTAAGTACATGTCTTGCGTCGTGTGACTGTAAATATTGTGTAGGTATACCAACTGCATATACAAACAATAGTGGTAATACATTGAGTCTATATTTGTTTAATTAAAAACTTTTATAAGTGTGTGACAGATTGTTTTTTAAACTGATGAGCTCTAAAATTATAAGTATTGATACATACATATTAATGCAGTTAGACTCCATTAAACCTCATTGGCATATAAATGCAAAATCCTATTAAACATAAATTTGTAATTTCCCATTCATTATTTTACAAAATTGGCATTTAAATTTTGGATTTAGGTAATTTCCATTATTCCTGCCTCCAGCACGAACCATTGTTGACAATGCATAAGGCCGTGTCAGCTTGATGGAGCTGTATAAATGTGATCATATTATGGTGATCATGTTTGTCATATTAAACCTCTGTATGTATGCTGATACTACTGAAATATAAGGAGTTTATGGTAGACATGCGAATTAGTTAAATTAAAAGTAATACCTGGTATTTCAAGAAAAATAATATTTCGTTATTATCCCGTATTTTTTTATGTATGTTGGTTATCATTCTCCTTGATGTGATTTGATTGCACCTTTTTGTATGTTTTTTTTCCTTGTGAACTGTATTGCTATGATAATTATATATATAACTTTGGATATGATTTTCTCACTATCGGGCCATTGTTTAATGTTACGCCATGTATTCGGCAGCAATAACGACATATTTTGGAGTTTCACTCCCAAACTGAAGACGTCATTGTCTATAATAACACAAAGGGTAGATAACTTTGAAATATCTAATAGAGATGACTGCTGTACTGAAGGCATTATATAGACAAAGCTACGCAGTAACGTGAAATGTGTCAGTTACCAACCCAGAAGATAGGTTATATATTAATCTTTACTGTCATTTACTTTACTTCATTTATTGATTTCCTGTGTCCAATATTGTTTTATTTTGATTTGCTCAGAAAATTTGGGGCATGAGTCATCTCACAAACAATAAAAAGGAGCCATAATAGATAATCAATACACTGGTATAACACTGTCGTCCATAGGGATGTACTACGTGTAGTATACAGTATATAGTTCCTGATTAATATTCGCTCGTAAGATTCTGAAAATCGAATCTTAATGGCGTTATATATACACACACGTAATTTTCTGTATTAAGTTTATATTTGTATATGACAAGGTAAAAATGAAATAGAAAATCTAATAGTTTGTGTCTACCTGATACCAGGAAGTACATCTAGCTCTCAATACAATCTTAATTAAGTCATACAGCATGGCTTCATTATTAATTGATTTTCAATGTTACAATTTAGTAATTATTTTAAAAATATTATAATTAGAATATATTTTTATGTATCCATACGTATTATGATTTAAAAATTTAACAATAGTTTCTTGAAATATTGGTTTTTATCTTATCAGTTCAAACTTTCCTTTTTCGATTCGTACGAAAAAAACGATAAAGTGTCGTAATCTTTCACTCGGGTCTTCCTCCCCAAGGGTTCACTTTCTGTAGAAATATCATTTGTTTTACTTATATACTAGAATTAGTTTGTTTTTGCCTTGTTAATGGATTTATTACGTCGAACGTTTAAATCAAAACCGTTAATGGACCTTTCATTTAACGACGCATTACCGACAATTCTGAGAATATTTCAAAATATTGAGCTGTAATGAGAACACAACCTTCTGGGACATTAAACTACATATTCCAGATATGTAATCGGACCATTTAGACAATAGTCCAAACAGGCACTAACTAACCTTATGGTTAGATACTATCTGAAAATTCTCTAATAGAATCAGGTTAATTGTTCATTGCGATCATCATTTTGAAATCAGTATTATGGAGATAGTTTAACCCAGACTAAGATAGGAATATTTACAGTCGAATCTGTCTATAACTACCAGCGAAGGGACACAGAGAAGGTGGATTGTATAGCCGAGTGGTTGTTATGTATAGGTCAAATGGTGTAAAATTGTAAATAGACGAAATTAAAGTGTGGCCAATACCCAAGGTTTTTCATGCCCTTATTCGTGATCCACATTAATGTGTTCGCTTCGCCATTAGGATGTAATTAATAATAGAATAAAATTAAACCTTAATAACAGAAATAATACATTTAACTCTAAAACATTAAACACATTGATTTCATATCTAACACGTATTCAGCATGGAAGTATTATTACGAAGTCCACTAAAATCTTAATCACTAAACTGTTTCCTGATTTTTGTGTCGTCTACAACTCAAGGGCGACACTTAGGTATCACTATGTCGGCGTCCGGGAAACGGTTTCCGTGGGATAACTAAAGTATTTATTGTCTGATTTCAACCAAATTTAGTATATTTCTTTATAGCAATGAGATATCCAATGAGTTCGATAATGGTCAAATCCGTCAATATTTGCAAGAGTTACGGGACTTTTAAATCATCAAAACAGATAAATCCATGGTTTCCGCTCAATAACTTTTTATTGTCCGATTTCAACCAAAGGTGCATTGCCTTATATTAATGAGATCTCGTAGTAGTTTGATAATGGTCAAAATCCATCAATATTTGCAAGAATTACGGGACTTGATAACTTCACCTAATTATTAACAATACATGTATTTTCATGAAATAAATATTTTTTGTGATGCATGCAGGCGACACATCCACTTCCGTGGAATTCTTGTTATAAAATCATATACCGTTTTCTAACGGTTGCAAACATCCTTAACTATAACGATTAACTATAACGAGTCGGTAGCAGAGTATCATCAAGTGACAATGAGCAAAGCGGATTATAGAATACTGAACACGCCCTAGCTGAGAGGATAACAACGTTTTATGTGGTATAACGATTGATACAAATACTATTCACTGATTTCCTCACCAGTACTTATATCACTGTAGGCGACAGTTACACACATATCTTAGTAGAATTCTTCAAACTATCATTTATCTATGTACCAAAAGAATAAGGAATGGAAACAAAACCTTTATGTAAACAATTTAGTTTTCCTGTCCTTGAGGTAGGGGGTTAAAATGATATCTGCTGCACCCTTCCCCAACTGATCGTAGAAGACGATATTATGATTTCTGTTCTTCCTAACAGAAGGTCTTCTTACCAACGTTTGCCTTGACACCGCTTACCATTTGGCATTGACTTGAGCGTTCGCTTCCGTGGTGAAGACATTCACAAACAACAAATTGTAAACAGGTGAGGTAGTCCTTTAATGACCTTAGCTGACAATAGGACTTTAATCAATCAGCCAATCTCGGACTATGATGTCTATTATGAAATATGTCGCTGATACCAGGGTATCTTTGACACACGGCTGCCGTTCGTATTATTGATACTGCCCTATTGATTGATGGCTATTATAAAATATCTAGACGTTTGCCACCCCATATCTATAGATAATCATGAAAAGGTATAGACTGGAAGTAAACGCGTCCCCATAAGGATCTGTTCACTCTGTTCATTAGAAGTCACTAAATATTCGACGTGAGGACATTAGTTATTTGTGGTATCATTCTTTGGCATTAATCAAATGTATAATGTGTTACAATGTTATTCAAAGCCTCAATTACATAAGTAGTTTAATTATAGTTAATCATCAGCACAATTTAGTGACTAACTGAGTTCACATCTTATAATTACATATTTGACATTTTATTGTGTGCTTTTTATATTTTCTATATATATATATCTATTTTAGAAAGCCTAATCAGAAGAAACTTGTATCTAACTAGACCTATTATGTTTAGTCACTGCGTTATGAGAACGGGGCTCTTCTAAACATATTCTAGGGGTTGTGAAGTGTACATTTATAATACAATGTAATATGGTATTTAGCACAAGCAACAGAATGGGCCTAATTGGTTACATCACAAATGTGTCTCCATCGGACTGGTTTTAATGATTAGTAAACGACATCGCAAGTATAAGGCTGTAGATTATACACAATAGTAACACATTTGCTTTGTATTCCCAATATATGTACTAGCTATACTGGAAACTGTTCATAAGTACAGATTTATGTCCGAGAAATGTTGACCGATCACACACCGAATTGTTGACAGCGAAATATGAAGTTTTCGTTGCTTTCTACGTTTTTCATGGCGTCATTATCACATGAACGTCATTATGTATCAATATTGAACAGGAGGTAATTCCTAGTCATTACTCTACTCTACATTGGATAGGATCGGAGAACCCTCGGCCTAAACCGACGGAGATAACTTTTATTTTGGTTATTGTGATTTTCGTCCTATTTACAGTCATTTAAGGACGGTCTGTCATGTGATAAATTAGTTTTGTTTATGTTTTAGAAGGCAGATGTATATTCCTGCTGTATCTTATTTGTAATATTGAATTTAATACCTTTTTTATAGTGCTATAAGCAAAAAGTCGACGACACCGTAAAACACCCCACATAGTCATATTATACTAACAACGGATGTCCTTTGCATCCAATTCCCTTAATGCTAACGTTACAAGCCACTTCAACAGACTATGATGTGTCGTGAACAGGGGACAGAAACTGACGTCTTCCTCACAGGGAGGAGGTAAAGCCTGAGGTAGGCGCTTGTCTAACTCGCCTATGAGCAGCAGCCACAACACCCTACCTTCAAGGTCTCAGTTCTATCGGACAGACTTTAATGACCGCAAAGAAAGGCAAACGACGCCGGAATCGCATAGTTGTAAATTATGCACCAGCTTCTTTCGTAAAACATTTATCTCCTCTTATGGAAATACATCGACAATAAAAATGGAGGTTATTTAAGTTCAAGTCAACAATTTCGTTCGGCTTTCAGATGAATACTGTTCTTTATCAGGCTTTTAAAGTGAAAAGTCGGGCAATGCAAACCACTCTAAAGGCGTCCATTAGACTTCCAAAATTCCTTGCATATCAAAACGACTGTCGAACTCTCCAAACGTTACCCAGTTTTGGCCATTTTATTTTTCTGTCTCATAAGAAATTAAACTGCATGTATTAACACCATTTTCCCCCGATTATTTACTTTAAGGTTCTTTTTTTTCCCTGAAGCTGACAATATATTACTATACTATAATGAGGTAACCATTAGAATTCATAAATGTCGCCCATGTACTGTAGTCGTGATTATGTTCACGTGTGCGTTTGATTTCAGGATTTCCATGCATTGGATTTTCAGCGATAGATACGCTTACACTTAGACATAATTACTCGAGGGGAACTTATTCACGACCTTCACGTAATTAGCGTAAATTCGTTCTCGCGTTTACAGTATATTGACGATATTTTGTATTTACGTAACAACAAGTTAATCAAGCGCACTGTTTTTTAGTATCTTCTAAATTCGAAGTCAATGGGGAATACACAACAGCATCAGTTATTTTCCTTTGTACATTTTGTTTGCGTTTCTTGTGTCCCATGTAATATTATGCTATATAATTTTGATAATCCAGGGCTTGTTCCACATTTAATGATTTGGGTTTCGTTTAGAAAAAAAAATCAATTGGCTTACTATCAATAGAAAGTACCGGATCCTCTTTTCGACAATAAAATATATAGTGGTTACTTATTTACCAGATTTATACTTGCAATATTCATACAAATATAAAAAAAATAATTAAAAATAATAATACCCGTATTTCGATCGAAGGTTCTAATGAATTAAGGATGGATCGAAAAAAAAAGATGAATAAAATTTGTCATTATTAGGTTCTTATAATCGGAAAAAATATGTATGTCTATCGGACAGACTTTAATGACCGCAAAGAAAGGCAAACGACGCCGGAATCGCATAGTTGTAAATTATGCACCAGCTTCTTTCGTAAAACATTTATCTCCTCTTATGGAAATACATCGACAATAAAAATGGAGGTTATTTAAGTTCAAGTCAACAATTTCGTTCGGCTTTCAGATGAATACTGTTCTTTATCAGGCTTTTAAAGTGAAAAGTCGGGCAATGCAAACCACTCTAAAGGCGTCCATTAGACTTCCAAAATTCCTTGCATATCAAAACGACTGTCGAACTCTCCAAACGTTACCCAGTTTTGGCCATTTTATTTTTCTGTCTCATAAGAAATTAAACTGCATGTATTAACACCATTTTCCCCCGATTATTTACTTTAAGGTTCTTTTTTTTCCCTGAAGCTGACAATATATTACTATACTATAATGAGGTAACCATTAGAATTCATAAATGTCGCCCATGTACTGTAGTCGTGATTATGTTCACGTGTGCGTTTGATTTCAGGATTTCCATGCATTGGATTTTCAGCGATAGATACGCTTACACTTAGACATAATTACTCGAGGGGAACTTATTCACGACCTTCACGTAATTAGCGTAAATTCGTTCTCGCGTTTACAGTATATTGACGATATTTTGTATTTACGTAACAACAAGTTAATCAAGCGCACTGTTTTTTAGTATCTTCTAAATTCGAAGTCAATGGGGAATACACAACAGCATCAGTTATTTTCCTTTGTACATTTTGTTTGCGTTTCTTGTGTCCCATGTAATATTATGCTATATAATTTTGATAATCCAGGGCTTGTTCCACATTTAATGATTTGGGTTTCGTTTAGAAAAAAAAATCAATTGGCTTACTATCAATAGAAAGTACCGGATCCTCTTTTCGACAATAAAATATATAGTGGTTACTTATTTACCAGATTTATACTTGCAATATTCATACAAATATAAAAAAAAATAATTAAAAATAATAATACCCGTATTTCGATCGAAGGTTCTAATGAATTAAGGATGGATCGAAAAAAAAAGATGAATAAAATTTGTCATTATTAGGTACTTATAATCGGAAAAAATATGTATGTCTGTCTCGATTTACCTGTCGGATCCAATAGTGATGTATGAATGACATAAAATACTGTACTGTTATAACCCTTGTATCGAATGCCTCACGCTGCATTGTTTATCTAGTAAAGTAATAGTAATGCAATCTTCTATTTTCTTCTAGTAAGGAAACTGAAGCGCTATTGTTTCCATTGCAAACTCTTGGCTTCGTTTGGTGTCCATGTATTAATGTCATAGGAGGAATTGATATGACACAGAACATTTCTATATATTGTTTTATCATAAACTTACTCCTTAGTTCAGGCAAATTGCATATATACGATACAGTAATGAGTTTCTAGTCATATCACTTTTACCTTTATCGTATCCCCCTTTATCGCATGGGTACCCCTTTATCGCACCCTTTACCATACCTCCCGGAACACCTCGGATGGAGTTGAACTGAATTCCGGGATTTTACGTTCACTCTCTCTCTATGTATACGGAAGTCAAAATGGCAGACGATAGGTGGTTCGGGATGACAGTAGCCTAGGTGAGGGGGAGAGGGATATTTTGGCTAACAGACTAGTTGAGTTAGATGAATTGATCGATAACCGAGACAAATATTAGATGACATAGCAACAAGTGAGCTTCTTGAAACTTCACATAGCGTTCAGCCTAATGGCCTTGACAACTATGGTGTGGCGAACTTAGCAAATGATGTTGCTAGAACATGAAGCTTCCTATCTGGTGGCGGTTCTACTTTGCAGGGAATGTCGTGTTTCAATTTGATGAATGTGAAAGTTTCAACAAAAGGACAACGATTGACAATGATTCAGCCTAAATAATATGCACCCAAAAAGATTGTTTGTTAATTATTTTGTTATTTTTTTGTTATTAAAAAATACTTGAATGGTTTTGAGTTTTTGGTAAATTGGTCACTTATAAAACACAGAAGTAAGATAGTAAGTATGTGATAAATAGAATATCATATGCCTTTTTTCATATTATACCCTTTATCAACTCTCGACTGATCTCGAGCTGATAAAGGATATAATATGAAAAAAAGGCATATGCTATTCTCTTTTTAATAAATAATACTTCAGGTTAGAACTATATTTGGACTGCATGGAATCCAATTAATTGAACAAAACATCACAGATATGCACAGATTATGAATATTACATTAAATATCACCATTGTACATCTAACGGTAAACAAGCCTGATCTACGGCGACTTGACGCCAATTCATCTATTACAATGACCTAATAAGCGATTAATACATGTCGTAATGTTTCTTTTTGTCAATTTAATGGAAACCATAAATATACAATGCACTATTTGGTGTTCAATCGAGAAATGCTGTGTTCTAAATGGTAATCTGGAATTAATATTAGTAATTCTATGCATATTAAGAACATTGTGCCGTTTATATCGCAAAAAACTATTGCTACATTGCCGCTTTTCTCAACATCTTTACAGAAAAAAATTGATTGGCCAAACAAAGTTGGTTGAGATACCCGTAGTCGATAAAAACGTGTTAAGCGACATTATGATGTCTTTATAAACTATAAAAGGATTTTGATTCAGACCAGTAAACAAGCACAAGTCAGTCTTAAAGATTCATGGCAAACCTTCCCCGTATATTTCTAAAAAATATTTTTAAAGGCCCACTACCTTTCCGGAGCAAAACATAAAGGTTTCTTAAAAACATTGATAACACCAGAAAATATATACCGATGGCCTAAGGTGAGGTCACAACAGCAAACATATGCAAGTTTTTCTGCGCGATATATGAAAAAAGGTAATTTCGTTATTTTGCCGTCTGGCACAGTGATAGTCAACTACCTCGCGGTAATTAGGACGGCGGCGGGAAACATAAGACGACCCGCGTTTTTATGAAATTATGTAATTTATGAAAATTAACATTCTATCTATTTTAATTAAATTGTTCAGAAGGTGATGATAAATGTAGTATTAACATAATTAATAACTTTCGCGACCCTACAATGTAATCGATCTCGTTTTACATTCCTATTTTACTCGGAAAAGGTAGTGGACCTTGAACAAAGTGTAAAGCATACAAAGTCCTTACGTGTGCCTAACTTCGCTTTCAAATAATTTCACCAACATAAAGAGTAAGAAGTCACAACACGAACTATAGTAGTCTCTCTAAAAACACGCGCGTACTTCATACACGCAATTTTCAAAATGTTAGCAAAGTTGTAACGGGAAACTATTGATCACGTTTTTGCAATTTTGATGTAACTAGATCCCACGGGATGTAGTTATTATTTCAGAATTTACACGTTACTACTCATGCGTGCATACGGATAGCAGTTAAATATAAGATATTGATACCTGGCTGATGGTTTTTATATCACCGGTGAAATCAAATTATAAGAATCGCGACAGCTGAGATAATTGAATAAAACAAATGTACTTGGAATTCGTCATTTGCTAGATTACACTTCATATGCACATTGAATTAAGGTTTAAACTTTGTAATTTCTCTCTCAAGCGCGTCAATACCTAGGATGATAAAGATTAGTTCTATATAATATATAAACATCAAATATGTATAACAGTCAATGCGTTGTATCAACATCAGCCTGGAGTATGAAAAAGCTCAACCAATGTTTATGGCAAAATATGAATATTGCATTATGGTACATGGTCGACAAATTACGCCGCTAGATTTGCCTGCATATTACCGGTAGATATAATAGCGGTAAGTAGGCTTGAGTAGATGTTTATCTGCTGTAAATCAATGAATAATTTGTGAATACTATCAGAAATATTGCTCCGTTTATTAGTCGGGTAAGCCTGTCCAGTATAGTCCATCGCGTAGTCAATCGATACGACATAAGGTAGACTCGAGTCACAATTGGACACTCACAACAAACTATCAAACATACCTCTATAGTCCCTGATACTGGGATTATATATGTTAATGCCTTGAGAAAGGAGTTTTGGTTTTCAAATTTCGTATAGTTTTAGAGGATGAGGATGCTACGAGGTAAAATTGTCAGCCAAACTATACAGATCTGTGTCATGATTTATAACTGTTCCTACCGAGCAGGTACCACAGAGCAGGTGTATGTATATATTGTCACAGTTAGATGATAGTGACGCCCCACAACTCGGAGAAGTGTTTACAGTGGAACCGTCAATCGTTGACAATCCGACATATTGTGTGTTATGCTAAATGAGTAAATTGGACATAACACAGTTAAATATTTCTGATGTGACATATTCGCAAAAGGGCCAATAAGGTACAATCGTTTTACTTGGATATTTCAATTGTTACCATATTTTAGATGTCTACAAAAGCGTTTGATATGGAGTGTGCTTAGCGTGTATTTCGATTATGAACATGGTCATATGAATGACATTTATATTCTTTGGATAAACTTGATGATGGTACTTTAAACCATTTTTGGGAAATCGCGTTGAACTTGGATATGATTTCCTCGAATCGTGAGTACCTATAAACGATGTCATGTTATATTTGGATCGTACACGTGCATCACTGATTTGGGCATTTATTCATACATTTCCCTTGCGCTTGTGTAGCATTATATTTTCCAAGTATCGTATCAATACATACAAAAAAAATATATCATGGAAATAAAATATCATATTTGGGTATCATTCGTGTACACACATTTCAAATGAACTGATGTACATATGTAATTTCATATTATTATCAAAGTAAAAGCAGTAATTTACAGTTTTATGCCTGAAATGAATGATGAAACCAGAGTTAGAAAATATGACGCTCATTATACCACTTAATCACCAGAAATTATTTCCCAAGTATTCAGTTTCCTTCTTGAACGGCAACATATAATTTACAAAATTTCCGGTTTACCAAGTACACTTAATAAACAAATTGGCCTTGGGTATATTTCATATGCACAGTCCAACACAACACGTTGTATTAAGAGCTGTTCTCTAGCGTGGCTCGGATGAAAGACTAATAGATTAGATTATATGACGACTTCATGGCAGTGAACATTCCTAATTGACAGTGTGGGAATTATAAATCTCCAGTGGATACTTTTTAATGAGGCAACATTTATCAGCGGACATGCGCATTGGCGTCACGCGCGGGGCCAGCTGGTTACATCCCCGTACAGTGATAATGAAATCCACTGCAATGGTCTCACTCTGTTTTCACATAGTTTGTTCCAGTAACACATCTCAAAACGGAAATCAAGAAAGATGAGGTATATACATTGCTTCAGATATACTATCAATGGCGTAATGGTGTATGGTATAGCTTCACTTTCCGAGATTAAGTTTTTAAAGACGTTTACATAGGAAAGTACACAAGTGTCTATATAATGCCTTCAGCCAGCTGGATAGGAAATGTCTCTTGATGGTATAAGTACGTAGACAAGAGATAATGAATCATAAAAGAAGATCGAGCGGGGTTAAAACTAGTAAAAAATATCAGTTTACATCAGTAGCTGAATTGTTGTGTCGTTACAAATCTGTTCAAAAACGACAGTTGGTGGACATTGAAGATGAATTCCTTCATGCGGCGGAGTTTGGCGATGTACCGACGGTCAAGCAGCTTGTGGATAGAAACGCCGACTTGAACGTCGACTGTATCGACGCCCTAGGGAGGACAGCGTTGCGTCTGGCCGTCAAAAATGAACACTTGGAGGTAAGTGTTATGTTTTGTATCTTCTGTATAACATGAAAGATTATTTCTTGTACAGAAATAATTGAGGTGTGACAATAGGACCGCTAATAATTTATATAACTTACTCCGTTGTGTTTATGTTCGTGGTTTTACATCACCCTCGAAATCAGCGAAAATTCCACCACACAGACTAGTACGTGTTATACTGTATTAGAACTTATAAGCTTGGGGATAATTGTTATTTACATTTTGTTCTGTATCTACATGACATTGTATTCATACTTTAAATTTTATCCTCTGAGATATGTGTAATTTACGCTTTTGTTTGTATTGAATAACGTTTGAAATCATATATTTAACAAAACTATTATGGGTAAAACTGAAAATAGAAGGTTAATATCGGCTCTCGTCCGTAAACCATTATTTTTGACCTTTAAGCATGTTGTCAAATTTGCACCAACAAATAATAGGGCACTTTGTATTTGCTAGATCTGCTGATGGGGTAATATGTTCATGCTATTGAAGTTTTCTGTACAGGTTTGGTCGGTATCAGAAGCATATGTGTACATGTAATCATATATACGATTTACATGTATATGTTGAGTGCATTCGGTATATGATAAAAATAGTGGTAAATTAGATAGTTTTATGTATTACTAATTAGTACAAAAAATAACAGATCTTTTAAAAGTTTGAGTGGGGTCCTTTTCCTTTTATGTTTTATTATATCTTCAATAAGCTAGTGGAATAAAGTTAAATGTGATAGATATGTGTGACACATTACACGACGTTTATCTGAACACGCAATAATTTGCATTATGCCATGGTATGTGATATTATTACTCGTGTATCCACATGTATGTTCTACTGGTGGGACGTTAGAATTACTCCTGTTGTCGTATATGATCGTAAAAGGTGGTTTTAGATTTGATAATATGATATCTTTGCTTTCCTCTTCTAAAGTGACATGTTTTTTCCTTGGGTAGAGCACTCAGCTCTTTAAGCTCTGGTTTCTGTCCCTTGGTAAACTATAGTTTATAAATGGGGTATTTTCTGCTACCGCCAATGTTTAGCGTAAAGGGCGTGTGTAGAACGATTTCTTTGACAATTGTTGATATTCCATGACCTAGTTGGATGTACAGTGTATCATTGAGTGTGTGGTACAACGAACTCGCACTATAAAATATTCGAAAACTCTTATGAGGAATAACAACACGAATATAACATATTACATATTTCCAAAACACAATAACAAATACCACGCGCAACACCTAAAACATTACCAAAATGTACCGGCTAGTAGTACAAGGCTATATTACCCGTGTCTCGATGTGTAGAATATCACATATATATATTGTCGCTATATGAAGTGTTCCACCTGTAGTTGAACGTGTTAGGAAATGGAAATACGCGTAATACTTGTAAGTAGTTCACGTGCAGTGGTATATGATTTAGTGTTCGATGAAGAACAGTTGAATCTGTTGAATGATTTCATGTTATCGAGAAAGAAGAAACGCGAAAGTCATCATTCATTTAATACCTATGGTGTTAAATATCAAATGCGTTTTGTTTTCGAAAAAATGTTCTGTTAATATGTTTACACACACAGATATTTTTAATCAATAGCATGTACCATGGATTACCGTTTATCATACGGGTAAAGTGACAAAACGTGTCCCATTGGGTATGATTTCTCTCAGGAACATGCTTGTAGGCTTGTTCAATGATGGTTATATAATGCAACGCAACATGTAAAATCAATCGGGTAGTCATTGTTTCAATTATGGTTGTTAGATTCCAGGAGTGTGGTGAGCTTTATTTCATTCTACAAATTACTCTAGGAATAGATATGTGTACCGATATATGAAATATTAGAAATTCTATCATACTGTTCATTGCGATTTCGGGTTTTATTGGTTTTATTGAAAAAGACATTCGGGGAAAATAATAGTTGTAACCGCATTCAAATATCCCAGCTAAAGTCCAAAAGGAAATTAAACGACCCACCTGAGATAAAAAGTATAATCATACTAAATACTTGTCATTTAAATGTCTTTCAAAAGTAAACTAAAATGATTTAAAATTAAAAGTATTTTAAAATACAATCTATATTACAAAACAAAAACAAATAATTAAATGAATAAATAGATATAGATAATGAATAAAATAAAATAAATAAAATGATAATTCAAGTATTATGTTGCGACTCCATATAATTACGACATCAACTCATTTGGAACGAGGAGGCGTCCAAATATGAGTATTAATCGTAAAAATTGCCTTTGTGGAAAAAGATGCCTTTGTAAAATGAATTCAGCAGTTTAAGACACCAAGGCTATGGAAAGCAATGGAATGCAAGACGGAAAGTGTAACTTATATTAAAGAAGATTGTTTGATAAAACAAGAGATAACATTATGGAATTATGTAATACAATATTTAGGTTAGGTTTGGGTGACGCGGAGCATATAAATAATATTAACACAAACATTGAAAAGTTAATATTCAAAGCACTGGTTAGTAGGTAAAACATAGTAATCAGTGATGCCATGTTAGTGCAGATAATTGATAACAACACCGTTGATAATCGCTTTAAACTAGATGCCGAGTTTTTGCATTTGAAAATGAAAAATGAATATTTTAGCACTGTAATGATTAAAGTAAAATTACCTCTAAGTAACCCTAAATTACCATAATTTCTGAAATGAAATGAAAATATTTCTTATAAAAAGTGAGAGTGTAGTCTTGTTGCTAATATATGATTCATGTATGCATTAACCAACATAACATAAGCAGAGACCCAACAGATACCACACGTTTAGTTTTTTAAGCATGATGATAAGAATATCGTTTAGTTTTCTGTACATGTTTTCGAAACACGGAATATGCCGTGGGTAATCGAGGGTGTAACGTCTTCATGTCTATTTATCAGTTATCGCATCTCACCAAGTCTGCCGAATATTTTATGTAATTCAGCGCACGAGTTGTTTGTTATTTGTGTTACCATCACGATCTATAGGGGAAGTATATCTGAGACCTGCACTGTGTAACTGTTTACGATAGGGAAGCTGCCAAACAAAAAATCAGTACCTCAAAATATGTATCGACGGTACGTCATCATAACAGCGAGAGTGATTATCAACAAAAACAGAATATCATTGAGAATACAGAAAATATTATGACACAAGCAACATTTTAAAATAGTTTTATCAACATCTATCTCCATTACGTAAATTGCGCTATTACGTAATTATATACAATTAGAATTATACACAAACAGACAAAGAGTCAAAATAAATCTTCTGTTCTGTTTTATGTTTTCAATGTATCTACATGTTTAATATTATCTCCTTTGGTGAAGTTCCGTTGGTATTACGGTATTATTTTTCATAAAAGTCCCATGTACAATTTTATCCCGCTCAACAATCGTTGTGACATGAATTACTGCTCTGACACTGATGGCTAATTTCATATGGCGATTTTACAAAGAGTACAAGTTTGATACATGCCCATGGAATATCAAAGTATTAAAATAGTTTAATAAATGTCAAAGCACGTTGTCACGAGTGAAAGATTCTAATTACCACATAACTAGCATTGAAGGAATTGTAGACAAAACTTTCAATTTCGTTTATATGAACGAAGTACAATTTCAACAGAAAATTCAAATTAAACCTTTGGATCAACAAAGATACATTGTGTTTAAGTAATTAGACATATCAAAGAAACACAATTTAACAAAGGATTACAATTTATTGATTATTACTCATGTCCTATTTGGGCCTCGAACTCACGATCTACGGCACCTAATCGCCTAGCCAAACATACCTACACCTTCTACCACTGCGCCACACTCACGTCCCCCAAAAAGGACGATTCAATGACGAAGTAATAGTCGGTTCGATATGCTGACATGATCACTGTGGATATTGTCAATTAGATGATTGGAATCCCTGGATCGCATTGTATATACAAACATGGATACGGATTATACACATATTTTATATAATCATCAACGAAGAACAATTCAAATTAAACCTTTGGATCAACAAAGACAAATATATAATAAGGTTAAGAGGTTTTCGTCGTACCATGATGATCATGTGACGTCACATGGTGATTATGACGTCAGCATTGTTATTGACATCGCAATAGTGTTATAACATGTTTTTACGAGATGTATGACATGGTTGAACGGACTAATGCCATATGTGATCAATAAATTTAATTTAAATATGTTTATGACGCAAATCTAACAATAGAATGCATTTCAAAATAACAATAATACACAACTCTCACAACAAAGCTTGTATTAATCGCTGGCCACCGATTGTGTGTCACATTGGCAAATATGTCATCAATTATAAATGAATAAATTTGGTATTTGAAACTAATAATAAAACGACTTTCTCTTTGTACTTAAAAAGTATTGATCAATTTTGACTGACGTCTGGTTAATTTCATTAGTCTCCTAAAGCCTTTCATGTGTTCAAGTCAGTGACCAATGATTATTCAGTAGCTTTAGAATTGTAAATATCTGTTAGTTATGGACAGTGAACAGGGCATGAAGGTCTGTGTTGGTATTGGTCAGGTGAAGTAACCAGTTGTTGTGATTTGCATCAAAATTGATAAAATAGAGATGACATGAAGGTGTTAGTGTAAAATAGTTTCCACTGTGAAAAACTACATCCTGACCAGAATTCATTACTACATTTGTCAGTAATTAGATTTACGGAACAATTTTTACAAAAAAAAAAAAAAAGAAAAAAAAAGAAACAATAGAAAAGAAAACAACAATATGACATTTAAGTCAATTATGTGTTATTGAAGTCCAATAATAAAAACAGATTTGGATTAATTCTTGAACATTTATACTGATATAATAATTATTTTTCCTTTATGTTTGCTGGATGCGTACAGTTACAATTTATAAATATTTTCGTACTATGCGATATTTTGAAATGACTTTTACATTGCACTTTATTTTTTACATTATTGTTATAGCAAATAAAAAAAATCACGAGAAACGAGAAAATACAATACAAGATGAATAGTGTAAAAAGTGTTTTATGGTTTGGCAGTTTTCCATTTAGATTGTTCACTTGCTTAATTTGATCACAGTATCAGTTCTCCATCTCTGATAAAAAAATCACAAACTGCAGGAAATGTTATTACAGCAAGAGGATATGGGATATCTAACAACGTGAACTCCATTACTAGAAATTACATTTAATGAAAAAAGTAAAATAAACCTAACTTTAAAACTTGGACGAATATGCTAGAATGGTAGGGATCGGTCATCGTCAGAACATCCGTGTTCTAAATGGACTAAATCTGACAATAACAACGGCGCGTGGAATCAGTATAGTAACGATATATAATGCTTAACATATTTTGTTTATAAATAATGCGAGGTATTTCGATATTTATTACGTACACAACATTATCAAATATCAGTGATATAATAATAGTTTCGACCGGTTAGGCGGGAGTAAAACTGAGGAACACTTCAGATGTACTAGAATGGTCCGTTAATAAGGGGAAATCCAGAAAGTATCTTTCTACACATTGTTCTAACAGCATTAAGTCTAAGCACTTCAAATTGGCTGGATAGTCGACAGACACAAAGTGACTTATCACAATAGTGCTAGTATAGCAGTAAATCTGTTCGCTCTGGTTGTTTTTCTCTCACAGGATATTGTAATGCAGATAGAGATAATTAAGAAGCCTCCTGATTTACTGTGGATATTCTGCAATGTAAACCGTGTTATTAACTCATATCCCCGCGGACTTGCGCCAGACTGATTAACACCGTGGCCGGTCACTGTGAGTGAACAAAAAGGATACTTGTTTAGTTGGTAGGGAAGTCTCGTAAACGTTGGGCAGTCAATAAGTTCTTAAACAATTATATACCACATTGAATTGGGGAATTGAGAAACTTCAGCACATAAGGTTTCATTCAATGTGAGAATGATATGAGGTTATGAATGGAAGTGTGTGTGATGTTCTCTGTGTATCTGTAATTTAAGCTTCTTGAAAACTAGATATAAAATAATAAATTCAAATGTAATGCGAATAAGTAGAAATTTTACTCTTTACAGTGTAGATATATGCATTTAAAGATGTAGTCGTAAAGCACATTATGTACCAAACTATATACCACGAATTACATGTTGCATACTCACAGAGCATGCTGGACAAAATATAATTTTTAAAAACCCAGAGAATGAGAAAGTATGGGATATTTAACATGTGCTTATTTCTTAATTAGGACAAATTTAGGCTTTGTTTGTTTTTACTATCAGGCATTTTGTCTTCGCCATTTTAAGCACACTGACAACGTCTCAATACCAAAACCAACAAGGACGCATGTATACAGTTACATTGCATAATGTTAAAGATATGTCAACACAGATACTATACAATATTTTAACTCTTTACCTCTAAAACTATTAGATCAAATCAACGTAATGGTAAATCGATCATATTTTGAATTAGCATTTGTGCAAACTTTGTCTTTTTTAAGTGATTGAGTGGATGCTAGTGTGACATTAGTTTGTACTCTAGTCTCACCGGACCTTGGCTATTAGGCACGTCTATGTGTCGCTTATATTGATCCGTTTTAACTTGATTGCACACAGGTAGTGGAAATTCTCTTGGACCGGTCCAGCGAGCTCCACATCCAGGAGTCGGTCCTACAAGCCATTAGTGCCAGTCACGTGCAGATTGCGGAGACAATTTTGAAGCATCGTCGTTACCTGGATCTCTGGAATGACAAACGGAAGCTGGGTGGGGTCGATCAGTTCTTCAGCAACACTACCTTAGAGGAATCTCAGTTTTCGCCAGATATCACACCTCTTATTCTCGCCTCACAAAAGAATCAGTACGAAATTGTTCAACTGCTTCTTCTCAGAGGAGAGATCATACAAAAACCACACAAATTCAACTGTACATGTCAAGATTGCGTAAATAAAATGCAGTTTGATAAACTTCGGTTAGCTAAATATAGACTGAACGCCTACCGAGGTCTAGCCAGCGAAGCGTATATATCTTTGTCCAGTAAGGATCCAATCTTAACAGCATTTGAATTAGCCAATGAGCTTCAGAATTTGTCTGCAATAGAAAAATATTTTAAGGTAAGAAATGATACTTCTTTTAATTGTCCTTTCAAACACCATTCTTTTAAAACATTTGGGATTACAGCAAATGCATATGATACAGAGCATTATCCGCCTGATATTCAGTATTATGACCCATGTTCTCGCGCCATATCTAAAGCGAACCTATCAATTGATGTAATGGCATATTTCCTTGCTTTGGCATTATAAAACTTTTGATTGTAGATATCTTTGAACATCTTTTGGCGTTATTGCACGTAACCCAAAACTGTTTCTCCCATTTTGAAACTTTACTAAACTACTCCAATAAATTTTGAGATTATTTTGTTGATGATTAAAAATGAAAAAAATATGAATAGTGTTACTGATATAATTTTAGAACGTTAATTATCTGTTCATCGATACTCAATCAAATACCCTGATTGAACTATTACGGGTACGAGAAGGGGTTGTTATAGTCCTTTAACATATGAAATACCTTTAAAATTATGTCTCGCGCGGTCTTTGTACTTAACTACTTGATACTGTTGTAACAACATGATAAGATTTTAATAATTCACATATATCATTGTGCGTATAAAGTGTGGAAAGTGTCTGATTTTTTCTTCTACCCTGGGCAGAGATGTCTACTTTTGTATAGGTATGATATTTGCTTATCTCAGTCTGGAGTTGAGAAACTTCACACTTCGCAACTTCTTTATCAGCAGTATGGCGTTGAGGAAACGATGTCATGTCGACGTGGCAACTGAAGCATTACGTTATGATATCAATGCAAAAGACGTTACAACGAAGGCGACAATGCCAGATATACAATATTGATTAGAGGGTAGGAGAATAAATCACCACCCTCCCCCCAAAAAAAAACCCCACCCAAACCCCCCAAAAAACTCGCCCTTTTTAGAATGAGGCAGAATATTGCCACACCCGGGAATATATTTGAAGTATCTTTTAAATATTTCCCATGTAGTTGATATGACAAAGGGGTAAAGAGTTGTATTAATTTGAAATTCACAATGAATGGGGAAATCTGTTCATTAGCAGGTTACCGATTTCCATTGTCTCGATTCAGTATTTTTATACTTGTATGATATATATTATTGTCCATACAGAATGAATACCTAGATTTAGTAAATGACCTGAGTGAGTATGTGGTGAAACTCCTAGACCGAGTGCGGACACAAGAAGAACTTGAAGTGGTACTCAATAAAACTGGTCGGCCGAAAGACAACAAGTATGAGAGTCTAGCTAGGTTTAACTTAGCAATACAGTACAGCCAAAAGAAGGTATGTATCCATATATATTATGACATTGTGAACTATGGAACATAAATATAAAATAATCCATATAAATGGTGCGTCTAGCCGTGTTAAAGCCATATCATGTCGACATTCACTTAAGGAATGATTTTTATTTTTTTGCTGTTTACTGGTGTGTAAACTGTATTTGATGGACATATATTTTACATAAGCTCGTTATGTTGAAATATCTGTCTACAAAATGCAGTTTACACAGCAGTAAACAGCACAAAATAAAAATAATTACTTATATTTACATTTCAACCGACTATTTCTTTTAAATTTAATAGTACGATAAAATAAAAAACTTTGTTTTTTCAACGTTATTGGACTCACGGAACAGCTGGTTCCAGTTTGGCTGGAAATGTTGTTCAAAACGTACACAAAATATAGTTCCACAATAACATTATCTTCCTCATTTCATTGATGCAATATATATTTAAAAATATAAAAATACATAAACATTAGGTCAAATCTGATGCGCATTAACACTACTTGCGAAATTAAGTGTTCCAGTGTGTGTATTCTTGCACGAAAACCGACTGCGTGTACACAAGTGTAAACGATTTCCCAGTCGGAAAGCTTATATAACAAATAAAGACGGAAATGTAAATATTACATACAAAATATATTCATTATTGAACGATGTATGGGCTATTACTGTATTACTGTATATAAACACAGAAATACATCCGTTTACAGTGACGGTGTGTAATCGATTATTGGTGTAATGGAATTTCCATTTAAAGGATGTCGCCCACGACCTTTGATTGAAAAAAACAACAACAACAAAACAAAGAAATACCTCCAGGTCGCATTACATTGCGACATGTGCTGCCATGTTACTCTGATACTGTAATAAACGTTAATTTGATATTACTAATTAGTTATTTAAGTTTAATACTTGCCAGCGGCTAATCGACCTGGTTGGGCCGGGTTTCTGGTTTAATTATGGGAGTGTCTTTGTAATTTATTTGCTTACGTCAGTTTTTTTTATTTCTTTTTTAATCAATCAGAATGCTACGAAAAGGCGCCTATTGGAAGGGGAATGTGATATATGTGTTATTAACATGTCTAGTACAAACAAACAAACAGAGCAATAAACACTATGGAGAAACTGCGTGGTGAAACTTGAGTATTGGAAACAAACAACAGAAAATGTTTCCATTAAAAAAACTGTTGCAGAAATAATTATAATATAACTAGATGTGTTCTGTTCTATTTATTAGTAACGTCTCAAAATTGCTTTCAGTGAAGTAGTTCTGAATTCTAATTTGACACCAAAACATTCGTATTTTGGCCTTTGATAATCAAATAGGACGTTCATTCGAAACCTATAATACAGCCAATAATGATTGTTTTTTTAGTTTGTAGCGCACCCGAGTTGCCAGCAACGACTTGTTACTACCTGGTATACCGGCCTAGAAGGTATACAGCGGTCGAGTTGGGCCCGACGAATCATGATGGCTACCTTATTTCTTATGTCCTATCCTTTTTTAGTGATGGCCCACCTAGTTACGCCTGGTAGAGATGTAAGTGATCACCTACATCTTTGTTGTAGCGTAAATATCTTAGACTTAATTCTTACAAAATACACATGTTTCCTTCCATTGTTTTCCATCTGTTGATGGTATAATGAGTATGCTTTATGAAACTTCAAAGCAGCATTGTTTCCCGTTTCAAGATCAAGCCGATATTCATCTGAGTAATTTCCTTATGGACTAGAGGTATCACTGCAGACATCACGATAAAATGGACATGCAAAACCAAATGATTCCCTAAATATTGAAGGCATTGGTAACACTCGCCACTGTCCACATAAATGAAGCTATCAAGACTGTTTCATTTACGTTAATTTTGAAGGTGATCTTAAAGACCTGTAGATTCTGATATTTGAACCTGCGACACACGCAAATTATTAAATCAGTAGTCCCAAGGCATTCAATTCATTATCAATCAAACGATGCTTTTACGAAATATATAGTTTTCATCTGATTCTGTGGTCCTTATCGTTTATAAACTGGCATTAATGAGATGTAAAGAGAAGTAATATCTTGTTAACCTTTCTTTTGTTTGATAGCTTATCCATTATTTGAGATCTATTTAAGATAAAACTTAAAACACGTTGTATATATTTCAGTGTGTGAAGTACCTCCGTTTTCCCTGTGTTAAATTTATATGTCAGACGATGTCTTTCCTCACCTTTCTCGTCCTCATCATCGTTTCCACTGCGGAGTCCTCCCGGACAGTGTCAAACAAAATAACTCTGGCCTCCGAGTTTCCAGATATCCATAACATCTACACGGAAATTAGAACCTTCTCCAATGCTACCATGTATGGCAACGACTTCCCATTAAGGCCACTGGCACCAACCATGACCCAGATTCTTATATCATTCTGGGTAATAGGTAAGACGACAAACATTTACTCTCTGTACCAGCGTAATTTCATGACAATTGCCCGCGGATAATACGTATAAAGTTACGGTAGGTTTATTAGTAATAATTAAACACTGTACTGCTTTCGGTGGACATTATTTGATGATTGATGCCAACTGAATAGCGGCCATTTTGAAGAAGTGTTCTAGCTAGGGCTTGCCGTTGTCTTGTTGGCATTAATCCTCTCATGGATTGTTTACTCATGACATTATATAAGCGATTAACATGTCGATATTGAATGCAATATATGAAGACCTATTCAGTTTTTTTTTAATATCGTGTTTTGAGTGTTATCATCATTATATACACAATGAGCAAGTGTTATGCTGTATCTATTATTGTCATGGATTCCATCCCCTATAATAATTATTCTCTTATACCTACACGTGTAATACTGGCTGGTCGAGGGCAATACACTCATGTCGCCTCTAACTGTATTGCATGGCTACCCATGAAATAAAGCCTCCTGACGCCATAGCGTCAACAAAATTACTATTTTCAGAAAACTAGGCTGGATTTACTTTAAAAGATACAACCAACGGGATTTGCGTTGAAGATATCACGCAAATGAATGGTGAATTTCAAAATGGCTGAAAGTCAAAGTAGTAAAATTGCAACAAAAAGTCGAGATATAAGAGCAACATACTCATTCATATGTGTGTATAAAGAAAAGGAATATTCTATCATATGGATCACAAAATTCTGTAAAACCCGAGGCTTACATCATTTTGTGACCCTCGGGTAGAATATCCCTATCCTTCATATCCACATATGAAAGTTTTATCATAAAAAATGTTCTAAATGACTGAAGTTCTTTGTCAGGTTTTGCGTGCCAGGAATGTGCCCAGCTATTTAATGACGGGATCTGGGAGTATATGAAGTCCTGGTATAACCTGATGGACATTACACTCCTGTGTGTTTATTTCGCGGCCTTCACTTTACGGTATGCTGTAATGTTTAAGGTAAGAAAAAAAGATTCCTATACCTCTGTAAAACTGTATTTGATATGTTTGAAAGCAACACCAACAAAGCAATGAGCATTCATTAAGAGTTTGAAAGACGAAGACAATAAAGACTATTTCTGAAAAAAATCAACTCAAAATCAATTCCCAAATGTGATTTCATTTTTAACACCGATATTTGCTTTCAGTTCAATATTATTTTAATTTCAAATATGTGAATATCAAATTCATCAACCTACTATTAAATATTTTGGTTCAAACAAATGTAATGCTATATGAAGTATACTTTGTCATTGTTTTCTTCATCAATTATTCATTAACAGAACAATATTGTTATCACAACTATAATTATGAACTATATTAGATTCAGTTAAATTAGTCAGACATTTGGTACACCATTAATTTTTTTAAGTTATTTAGCTATCTTTACTGATACATGTTTGTAGATGTATGGATCTATTGATTTCCTACGCCATAGCCATTCAGCACCATGGACCCAGGAAGAGATAGATATTGTCAACTACCGCCTTTACTGGCTAAATGAAGGTACCCTTTAATCAAACACTAATATTAATGCTTGAAGGGACGTAATTGGTTTAGTTAGTAGTTTGATGAAATATAATCAGTGCAATCACATTAATATGCACCTTGTTCTTTTGTTTCCATGATTTTTCATTGGAATTTTAAAATCACTAGTAATTTCATTGATGGAACATATTTTCTCCTATATCCATATACATTTCGTTTTCTAATTACAATACAAATATATTAAGTAAAAAAGTTAAAACATCTAAGCATTAAAACGAATGATGATTTACATCATGTAGGAATATGTTGACTTGATATATCAATAGATAATTCTTGTATTTTTCTCTATTTAAGACCGGTTCTATTGGATGGCCTGGGATCCAATCAACATGTCCGAAGGATTATTTGCCATGGCAAATATCCTTAGTTTTTCAAGAATTTCCTATCTTCTTCCAGCCAACGAAGTTTTAGGCCCTCTCCAGATCTCGCTTGGCAAAATGATAACAGTAAGTTACAGTCCAAAACACTTGTCAATGCTATACATCTCAAGTTGTTGTGGTTTGAATAAAATTAATCTATTATTAATGTTTCCCTTTTTAGAATCGATAGCTTTGACCAAATCATGTATTCATTATTCAACAAAATATTTAATACCCGGTTGATTTATAATGATTTACGTTGTGAACGCGGGCGCTCTCTAATTATTGACATTGATAAATTAACATTGTTAAATTGATTATACCGGATGTTTTGTTTTACCAGTACTTTATATGGTAGCTCACCTAGTTTCTACCGTATCAGTGTATACAAATAATTCCTAATACAGGTACATTCATATAGTTTGAAAGCAGATAAGGTTTATTTTTTAAGATAAATAACGCAAACCTGATTGGATATTACGCGAAATTATCGCATTATTACGCGAAACTTTGATGTTCTCATGCAAAAAAAAGTTTGTTTTTTTTCTCTATAAAAGTAAGACCAACCAGCTATCGCAATATAGCATAATGTCATCGTATAAGTTTTATGATACAAACACATTTAAGGATATATATATTAGGCGTGACGATCAGTGTACCCATGTACTGGTAAGTAAACGTTGATGTACAAAACACTTTTCAAACCATTACCATTTCTAATAAAAGTCTACAATATTTGTAAACGTAACGTACATATATGATAAATGAATGGTCAATGAATGGTAATTGAAAGCCAACAATCATATTTCGGGTTCATTGTGCGTGAGTAGAACACGAGCATGGAAATGATTAGTCCCAACTACAGTTGCAGTTTAAAATGGACTTTAAGGAGATGTTTAATGTAAATCGTGAAGACATCCTTGGGGAGTGACAACGCCGAAAGATGTCGCTGCAAACCTAATTTGGTTTTCAATTAGGACCAGCTTTTATTGTATAATTTTACATTCTGAATTTGTAGAGTCATCCCTCTTATGGGTAGGTTCTGATCATTGCGTCTTGATTTCATGAGTGTAATTTCATATTTGCAGATTAAATGATGTACGTTGTGCTCACATAGTAATAAGATTACAATCAATACCTGCCCACAAGAGAGATAATTCTATAATATGCAAAGACGGAATACATTGTATGAGACCACTTCATTGTTGACAGTAATATTCAATGTGTTTATAGGACATCCTCAAATTCTTGGCCCTTTTTATGTTGGTGCTTGGAGCCTTCATGGTTGGCTTATTTAACCTGTTTTGGTACTACAGTGTACATGAGGGCATTGAAGTGACCGATCATCAGTTTACATTCGCCGCCGAAAAACATTTCGGAGAGTAAGTATAACTGTTTACAATAGATATCCTATAATTGGAAGAACAAAAGGTTATTATAACCAATGCCTTATAATCAGTAAATCGAAGTAATTGAGACCAAAGCAGTATCGTAATTGTTGATCGGAGAGTGAATATGTACCAATGCCGTCGTTTGATTGGTATATATATGACCAATGCAGTATTGTGATTGTTGATCGGAGAGTGAATATGACCAATGCAGTATTGTGATTGTTGATCGGAGAGTGAATATGACCAATGCAGTATTGTGATTGTTGATCGGAGAGTGAATATGACCAATGCAGTATTGTGATCGTTGATCGGAGAGTGAATATGACCAATGCAGTATTGTGATTGTTGATCGGAGAGTGAATATGACCAATGCAGTATTGTGATCGTTGATCGGAGAGTGAATATGACCAATGCAGTATTGTGATCGTTGATCGGAGAGTGAATATGACCAATGCAGTATTGTGATCGTTGATCGGAGAGTGAATATGACCAATGCAGTATTGGGATTGTTGATCGGAGAGTGAATATGACCAAAGCAGTATTGGGATTGTTGATCGGAGAGTGAATATGACCAATGCAGTATTGTGATAGTTGATCGGAGTGTGAATATGACCAATGCAGTATTGGGATTGTTGATCGGAGAGTGAATATGACCAAAGCAGTATTGTGATTGTTGATCGGAGAGTGAATATGACCAACGCAGTATTGTGATAAGTTTATCCTAGAGTTATTATTAGTTTCCTGCCAGTGAATCCGGAGGGGTCTATAGTGTTTGTCCCGTCTGTCTGTCTGTCTGACTGACTGTGACTGCCCGTCCCTCTGTCTGTCTGTCTGGATGTGGTTTCCAGATGACAACTAGGAAGGTCACTGTTACTAAAAAAAGCTTGTTTGAAAATTTTCGTTTCCATACGATAACTTTAGAAAACATTAACGGAATTTGTTCAAACTTTGCACAATGGGAACATAGGAGATAACATAGCTTGGGATTGAATTTTGGGTAAAAAAAGCCAACTACAATGGTCACTGCTTTTAAAACAGTTTCCGGACGATAACTTTAGAACACATCAAGGGAATTTGTTCAAACTTCATATAATCATAGCATAACTAAGCGATTATATTTGCCATAGATAAAAATGTAATTGACGGCAGGATACGTGTGTTGTTTGTACCAATGCCGTCGTTTGATTGGTAGATGGGAAAGTTTTGTACCAATGCCGTCGTTTGATTGGTAGATGGGAAAGTTTTGTACCAATGCCGTCGTTTGATTGGTAGATGGGAAAGTTTTGTACCAATGCCGTCGTTTGATTGGTAGATGGGAAAGTTTTGTACCAATGCCGTCGTTTGATTGGGAGATAGGAAAGTTTTGTACCAATGCCGTCGTTTGATTGGTAGATGGGAAAGTTTTGTACCAATGCCGTCGTTTGATTGGTAGATAGGAACGTTTTGTACCAATGCCGTCGTTTGATTGGTAGATGGGAAAGTTTTGTACCAATGCTGTCGTTTGATTGGGAGATAGGAAAGTTTTGTACCAATGCCGTCGTTTGATTGGTAGATGGGAAAGTTTTGTACCAATGCCGTCGTTTGATTGGTAGATAGGAAAGTTTTGTACCAATGCCGTCGTTTGATTGGTAGATGGGAAAGTTTTGTACCAATGCCGTCGTTTGATTGGTAGATAGGAAAGTTTCGCTTTTCATTTTTAAAGATGAGTTCCCGCATATATAAGTGATCTTTTTCAAACAATAAACCGAAAAATATATTACCATGTGCATTTTTTGTGGATTTATTAGAAGAAAATCAGTATTACTCTATAGTCATTAGTTTTCTCAATCGGATCTCGAAACGAATAAGCTGGATCATCAGCATGAACGTCACATGGTCTTTCAGTCCAGTCAGATATCAATAATAGAAAATAGGGTCAACAGGGTCAGAGGTTAAGTTTACAGGTTTTACAGGAGAAATATCGTGTTAGTGTCGTTACTCTTATGAACCCCGTGTCATCTGGAATATCATGTTCATATCACGTCTTTGACCTTTACTCTTATGAATATATATAGAGAATTCTATTACTATGCAATAACTTTTATACATACTATGTTAATTTCACGTAGATAATCCGTAAATGATATGACCATTCTATGATCCAGTAGATGTCATATTTGGTCTAGAGGCCAATAAGGGGTAGTAATAAAATGCACGAATAATGTGAGAGGAATCGTGTGCGTAATGTGATAAAATCACATCAGGAAGAAGCATACCCTGCTGGGAAAAGAAATTCTGATGTAAAATACCGTATACAATTCGCCTAATTATGCAATATTATATAAGTAGACAGCGTCTGTACGCGAATTTCTGTACGCGAATATCTGCATGTACGTGTACATATACAGGTATGGACGATAGGGGTGAAAAAAAACTAGAAATAGGCACACTTATGTATAAAATAACTAACTAAATACATTTTCAATTAACAAATGATCTTGTGTAATTTATTTTCATTGGATATATGTATTTACACATAATGTTAGATGGCTGGTTATGTAATGTAGACGTGTGTGTGTATCATCTATTGGGTGAAGACATACTTTCTGTCTTTCATATTTATGTAAAGAGTAATACACACTTGCAAGAAAGCCGTAGAAGAAGAGGTAAATAAACCTCGAAAAGCAGCACAATAGCGCGTATCGTGCGGCATAATATTTGTCTACTTTCATTGTATCGTACTACTGTTCGTATTATTGATAAAGGGGCAGATAACCTCGAATATTGGACAATTTTGTTGTCCACACTGTTGGAATTATTTCTTTATCCCAACTTTATATAAATAAATATATAAATAAATCACGATACATTTGACTTTTCATTGTTTATTTTAACTCTACCAATAAGTCGTAAATAGCTAGCCCCTTTTATCTTTATTAATTAAAGATGACGTATTCTTTTAAAGTATATTTTGCTATGACCTACACTATAATATATAATCCAGTTATGCATATTTATCAGCTATAAACATATGTCATCGCCGGAGAAACTCAGGTTTAATATACACCATATTAATTTATCAAATCGTGAAAAAATGTATATAGATATAAAGTTTAACAGCACACCGTGCACCATTTGATGTTTTAATTGGATAATAACAACAAAAGAACGATATTATTATTTATTTTATTATATCTCGAACCTCTTCTGTGACCCCAAGTGGAAAGTTGTACCTGTCGAACAGTTGCTCTGTAACTTCAGCACGATGTTATATACCTTTCTACATCATGATAAGTGTCCATCTTCCTAATTCGTCATTAGGACTAACACTTGTCCTCCTTGTAACAGATCGGAATCGAGACAGAGTTAATTTCTGTCCTTGTAACTTAATAATCTAGGACGACTAGGCTTTTGTTGAAAATGAGCTGCTCCTATTTTCCTTGTTTACTGCGTTAAAAGCACGACTTGCATGCGCAGCTCAGAATGCTAGCCCGATCAGCAGATACCGTACACGTGGTCTTGTATTTATTTGTGAGTTACAAATAAATCAAAGACAATTAAATATTTAAATTACTTATTCTTCGAATTACTTTGTATTTTTTATTAACAATGTTTATAATTTTAGGCATTTTCTACAAGAATCAAGCGTTAGAACAACATATCAGTTATCAATCTAAGCTTGTTAACGTATTACCTATCTTTGTTAGAAAAATAATTTGTTTAAGTATTTGAACTTTCTCATGTAGTAGAAATAGTTAATTATTATATATAGTATAGCCTTTGTGAACAGGTTAATACTCTATTCATTTCCGTTTGTGATCTCCTTTAGAATTGACCATTTTCATATTGTGTGCCCGTCAACCAATGCGAAAGTGTTTTGCTTTTAACATTTTCGACGCTTTTTTTACCTTTCTGAACTCTTTAATTTCTGTGAACATTCTTGCTTTTGTGAACATTCTAACCATAATTCATAGACATTTATGTATTTTGTAACCTTTGTAAATGTTTGACCTTTGTGACCTACTTTTAAACATTTGTGACTTTCAGCGTAATGGCAACATTCCGGACAGTGTTCTGGTCAGTGTTTGGACGAGGGGATACAGACGTTGTGACATTAGGAGAGTATGACAATCATCTAACAGAGGATATCGGGTATATCATCTACGGCATGTACAACATCGCCATGGTCATCGTCCTCCTCAATATGCTTATTGCCATGATGTCCAGATCCTTCGAGAATATAACGGTGAGATTTTATTTTTAAATCCTAAATAAGTTCTTCGTTATTCCAGTACTTTCAATGGTATTTTTATGAATTTTACTGGGTTTGTAGTATATTTACAGTACCTGTCCTGAATTTTATAAAATAAAATCGAGCTCTTTCGTAGTTTTGCTATCCACATCGAAATATGAAAAAGTTCCAACTGGCATGGTCTTTTAAATATTTCAATAGAATATTCAACATAATATCGTTTATATGTACCACTAAATTATAATAATTAATTATTCTTTGTTTTCATAACAAATCTGTCTTTCTGATTTTTTTTGCATACCACTATGAAAAAAAATCCGAGGATAGCGCGAAACCCCGACGTTATCGTGACGTCACAATAGAGAAAAAAATTGTTTGCAAACTTTTGTGAGAATCCGCTACGCGGATTCACACAGTTTGCAAACAATTTTTACTTTTGTGAGAATCCGCTACGCGGATTCACACAGTTTGCAAACAATTTTTTTCATACCCCGATAAAATTAAAAAATAGTGACATCAATGCTTATATGATAAATTTCGAATTAAAATGTCTACAATGGGAATTATTAAAACCATGTGATTTGATGCATATGTTGATAGCAAGACTCCGACTCGGAGTGGAAGTTCGCGAGAAGCACGCTGTATATGGACTACATTGGATCCGGTCCAGCATTACCGGTGCCATTGAACATTCTGGCGGTACCTCGTGACCTTATCGAATATATCATCGAATCATGCTGTCGAAAGTCTGGAGGTGACGATGAGGATGATTCCGACGACGATGACGACGAGAAAAGCAGAAATCCTGATCAAAATGGCGGACTGGTACTTTACGTTTTTCATTCCTAATGAAACGAGGAATTGTTATTGTTATTTCGTTATTTCTTATTTTGAAATGATATATATTTACCCGTGACCCCTGTGAATCCCGAGCTAGATATCCGTGATACAACACATGCCCCAAAACTTAACTGAACATGGACACTCACCTTACAGCTTTTCATTAAACATCATACATAACGCAACAACACGTGAATCTCTATTATACGTCGATTAACAAAACTGAATGTGATAAAATGTTTAGTACCATTGTCTTTAAGTCTATAATTCTATATGACATTAAATCCTGACAGAGCTCTTTAAACAACGTTAGAGATGCGCCACTGCCGACAGAGTATAAACGATACTCATCATTTGAACAATGATTGGCGTTTATTCGTGTATATTTACATTTCAGTTTTCTCTTTGCTATGTAAACTTACTAAATGCGAAATCATTTATACTTGCTTAAACGCAGTGGTTGCCGCGCAAGGATACACACACCGAAACACTGACTTCCGCAAGTAGTGTGAATGCGCATCCGAATAGGCATATTGTATCTGTATGGCAAATCTTCAATATACTACATGTATGAATGTCATGTAAATCTTAAATTATACATCAACAAATAAAATATTATAACAATTTTGTATAAATAGGATAAAAAAAAAGAAAAAAATAATGTAGAACTATATTTTGTGTACTCTCTGAATTTGACATTTCCCGCCAAATTGAAGCCAGCTGATCGGGATTCCTTCAATTGACCGGCTGTTCCAACAATCGTATAACATTGAAAAAAAACAATTTTATTTTATTTGAACACTTTATTTTTAAAGAAATAGTCGGTCGAAATGTAAACATAAGGAATGATTTGTATTGGTTGTTGTTTACTGGTATGAAAACTGCATTTTTGTACAGTTATTTCAACATGACGCGCTAACGCGCGTCATTCAAAATATCTGTACAAAAAATTCAGTTTACACACCAGTAAACAACAAACAATAAAAATCATTCCTTAAATATATATGTATAAGTAACATAAAAATAATATAAAATAATTTGTTTTGCTTTTGGTGCATGCACAATCAGTACTTCATTACATAAAGGACATAGTGCCACGAAATTTTTTCGATAGAGAAATATACCGTTTGTCAGCGGTGGAGCATCTATAAAAACTGTTTCATATGCCCCCCTAGACAGACAGAAATTTAAATTTGTTATTGTGACAAAATTCTCTCACGATTTGAATACTGGTTGTTTTATCATACGATTGTCAACAAGACGCCAGAGTTGTCTTTTTTTGCCGGAAAAAATTTAGATTGAAATGTAGCTATAATGTGTGTTGTACCTCATTTTAAGGGCAACGGTAGTCCAATTGAAGCAACGGCCATCGACATCAACGAAACAACCCTTAGACCCGAGGACATGGACAGACGGAAAAGCATGGGCAGCACCATGGGGCAAGATGGTGAGAAGAAGAAAGACTATCAAGTAAGTACAGGGAAATTAGACTGACGTTGTCGTAGTTACGTAATAAGTAAATTGTTATAACAAATAATGGTCGTCTTGGATGTTAATTATATCATTGTTTCTCAACGAGTTGAAAATAACTACTGTTTGTTAGAGAAATGTATCCATATTATGAGAGATAATATTGCAAGGCTTCACGGTGTTAGCAATAAACATTCTGCGACACACGTTTCAATCATTAAATTGGGTACGTTATTTCCTGACGTGTCTTATCCCCTGGGCTAGCCTTGTTGTTAAACAAAGCTTGTGATTAAATTTGCTTTATGGTGGGTTTTAAGGTCATCTGACCTATTGTCATCGCGCAGCGTCCGTCGTCGTGCGTCGTGTAACGTCCTCAGTCCGCCATGCGTAAAAATTTCTTTATATCGCTACTAGTCAAAATGCTCTGCCCAACACAGTTGTTTCGGTTTCTATATTACCAAATGTTTGTTTTTCCTCCCTCCTATTATAATTTGTGTAAATGATTTTCAGATGACCGTTAAGGACCACGGGCCTCTTGTTTGAGTGAATAACCATTTGGAAATACATAAACATGAAAATGGCTATTATAAATTAATTCATTATAGAATGGCAAATTTTAGTAAATTTATAGGGTAAACAACAGATTGATTTAAAGTTGCAACCTGATTAGATGATACAAAATAAAACACGAAATTATGATTTATTTATAGAAAGTGATGCAGACGATTATACAGAGGTATATATTTGAGAAACAGAGAGAAGCGGAAGTTACGGAAGGTACGTGGTGTTTCTTATGGTTCTATATCATACGAACAAACAAATGATTCAGAATTAATTTTTTATGTAAAGCTAACATCAATTAAGATAACAAGATGTCTTTGTAGAAAGTTAAACAAGGCTACGTGTGTCTTGTACGAGTGTTTGTTTCTGTTGCATTACCCTCGTTGATGGAAATAGTTGTACCAATGTATTAATGTGAGGGTATGTCTGCAATCAATATACCTTAGCAGTTAGACAAGATATAACACATATCCCTGTACATAAATCGGAGTGTTTACAGTATCCATGGTTATACTTTATTTATTTGTAGACGACTTCGAGGAAATAAAGCAGGATATATCTAGTTTCCGGTATGAAATATTAAACAACCTCGAACTTCGAGATGCCTCGCACGAAGATATGGCAAAGCAGATCAATAAAATTGGAGATCAGGTCAAGATGATCGCAAAGGAACTGCGGAGGTCACGTACATCTGATGACGTCATAAGTGAAAGTGAGGCCGAACATGAACCCGATAATGAGAAGAAAACATTTTCATCATTAGCAAATACTGTGCGCACCACACTTTAAGTTGAATAGGAACTGTATGACGCTTGAATAGACTATGATTGAGACATTGAAGTTCTGGAAACGTGCAGAAAGCAAATTACTAATCCAGCAACGAATATGTTGTCATCCAGATTGTGATAATTTTTGCTGTGAGACAGCCGAAGTTGTCGATTGGTCAAAATACATGACATTCTCCCAATTGTAGCTCTGCATCTTTGTATTGCGGGTTTGAGATCTCCGTGTGATAATTGGTGTGTACAGATGTTAAGCTGGATACGTTTTGTCTACTCATATGACCACATTAGAAATCGGTATGTCCTTAAATAGAGATTCGCTGTCACCAGGTCGTTACACAATCAATTGGTTATTTAACGAAATATGGCTTATATCGTACAGTACGAGTGTAAATCTACTGTATATTAGTTTATCAACACATACACGTACAAAACGTGATGTCTTTAGAATTGTCTGCCCTTTCTTTATAGGTCCATACCCATGCCAAATTATAGTATTTGAGTGTTAACACTAAGTAGGAATCCGTATCCTTATTGGGTTTTACTTGATGTATTCACCGTTAATGATCTTTTCCCTTCTCTTTCGGTTTTTCAAGTGTTAAAGACTAAATTACAACTAATTTATACCTGTTATTTTAATATTTATATATTCTGTTGATGTTCCTGTGCCAGACATTCATTGTCAATTTTATGGTGATCTGTGAGATACAGTTGACAGGATGTCTGACACATCGCGTACCTTCACTGGGTCGGGCATTCTCTACAATTATTTTCGTCATTCTGTGGCATGTGGTTAATACAAATTGGCGTATAGCACAACATTATGACAATATAGTATCCATATATGAGTCATGTTATAAAAGTTTAAAGTGATAAGGAAGCCAGGGTTCTTCAAAACAAGTGTTGATTACTACGTCATTTGTTTCAGCAAGAAGGTGACGTCGTTTTCTCATATATTGATGACGTCACTTTTGAAAAATAATGACGTACGATCAAGGCATACAAGAATAGCAGAAATAATAGTCCTGCCTATTTGAAGTATCTAATTATATTTTCTTTCTTTCCCATGAAATTGTACAATAACTGAGTTATCAGTTGTGACTGTGATCATCCGTGTATATTTGCCCTATGCTGGATCATAGGACCATCATTTTATAGTTTGTTACGGTGTGTTATTTGTGGTATAATAATTGTTTATAACCATGTGACTTGTATTCGTGTTGGTACATAAAACTATTAATATTTTATCCTCATTTATTATCATCGACCTTTATATGATTTTGTTACAATGTATAATTTGAAGCTTACTTGATCTTATGACACAAACTAGAAATACCTTTTGCGGAATATACATGTATTTTAACGTTATTAGAAAACCAAATGACGCAGGACATTTCAAAGGAAAACAAATCGATGGATTTTGATATAACATGGGAAATATATTAGGTAATTTATTTTATAACAAAGATAATATATTGGATAAAATAGATGAAGGAAATTTACACTTGACAGTACTATACAAATATAGCATTTTGATGAGGTGGATACATGGTTATATCGACCAAAGAAAAAATATTGGCCGATTGAGTTCGATATTTTTTGTGGTCGATATAACCATGTATGACCGAAATAAAAATGCTATAATTCTTTTATTATTTTTCTGGATTTTTTACTTTTGAAATGAGTGTGAAACTAAATAAGCATCGCATTGTAAATTCAGCTTCGTGATGACCGTTACAATCCTATGATTTTGTAACAAGTATAAATTAAAAACAACATATGAAAACAGTATCAATTGGTGCACTTCACACTTTTATTACATGTACGCGGTGCATGTGTGTTTGTGAATTGCATAAGGGTAAAAATGTCCACAGATTGACATTAAGAAACATACTCTTATGCTTAGTACTCCATTCCGTAAAATAATAATCGTATGCATACAGTAGTATTAGCCTAGGCCTAATGTTGTAAGTAAACATCAAACGCATTCACTATTCAATGGCTCCAGACGCTTAATGAATGTTATTCGATTATTTCCTACTTTCCTACCGTGTTTATGTTGAAAATTTAAAAGCTTAAACTGTAGTCATGAGCTGGAAGTCATCATCATCTTTGTTAGAAACCGAAATATCAACGTCGTCTGTTACATTTTGTGGTTACGCTTCAAACTCAGGTTATCAAAGCGTTTGTTTCAAAGCGGCAGGAACACGAAGCGTTTTGGTAACGTAGACGATAACGTTATCAAAAAATAACCGTGCAATATACTTTTTCCATAAACTACTTCCGGCAAAATCGTGCAATATAATTTTTATCGGTGATCACGTGGCGTGTTTTTGACCAATGAGAAGCGACAAAAAATCCAGAAAAATAACAAAAGAGAATGTACCCATAACAAATGATAGAAGTACAAGTTTTAATATGGATTATCATTTTTAATGCATTATATTTCCCAGCGACTTGTCGAAAGCCAATGAAACAGCTCTTGGTCACCAGGGAGACAGAGCACTATTATAAAATATCAACGTGGTGCATTATATTTCAAACAGTTTTCGTGATTGTGTTTGGCAAAATATGTGAACGAGTTATATAATTTGTATATATTGTTGTAAATATTAATTTTGTATTGATGGGTTGTATATTTGTTAATCCGTTTTGTTTGTTATACGTTTAAACACACACAAAAATGGAAATCAACTGCAATTTTATTCCTAATAACACATGAGTTTAATCAAGAGCGTCATTCATATTTGTATGGTAAAATATTGAATGAATGGTCCCAATAAACAATTTGGGTTTACCTTCGATCGCCAACAACAACGTACGAGCGAGAGTTGGCGTTACTTCCCTTGTATCGAGAGTATTTAACTGTATTGATAGTGACATGAATTAATAATTCTACTAATATCATATCATTACTATCTATATATCTTTACTTGAAAAAAGTCTCTTTTTTATCTTTATACCTTTTTTGTATGCAGAACAAAACTATTTTATGTGAATAGCGTGCCTTTGTTTTGACAGCTTACCAATATGTGTTCTAATACTGTAAGGTGCTATAAAAACTACTACGTGTCCCATGCCTTAGAGGGAAAGTATCTAACATAAATTCTCCATGGCTTTAGAGGTAATTCTTTTGAGTCAGGGGAGCCTTTCTTTGCGACAGCTTTCTCATTCTTCCAACTTATTTTAGTAAAGATCGGTCAATTTGAATACTCTGTTAGTCGATACAAAGCTGTTGTTGCAAATTATCTTTGTTTTTCTTTTATTATTCTCATCTTCATATGTGTAGATTAAGGAGACTTCTTATAATTGTATTTGTTTACGGAAATCCAGATGAATAAGCGTTTTGTGGTATCTTTTGTCATAGAAACGCCTATACTATATCTATTAACCTGTTGTGTGTAACAGCAATCATTTGTACTGGCATGCTTTGAAGTATATACTGTATCTGGTATAGTTGCTCTGTTGAAAATTTATTATGTTTCACACGCATTCCATAGTTTCTTTTCATATAACTACCAAGTATCTGTTATTTATCAAATGTTCGCATTAATGGAAAACGTGTTACCCATGTCATAGCGCGTATAATAATTTAACCGGGCTTCTGCGTGTGTTATTTTCCCTTTGCGTTTTTAGGACCTGTGAACACCATATGCATGCCTCAACACAGCTATCGGTCTAATGGTTACAAAATAACCTTGAAAGACAGCTTGTTCACTTTATTGTCCAATTATGCATTCTATGAGCGAATCCTAGCTCTTGTACTGTGATATAGAAGTATCGCATTGTCGTTAATTGTTGGAATGATGACGATAAACATGTAACATTAAATTTAATATACTTACAAGATGTGTTTGCCTTTGGTATTACAAACCTTTTAATTTATACTACATCCAAAAGATCAATTTACCCTCCAAACTGATACCGCACACCACATCGCGTACATGGGCATCCTCGACACTCCTGTGACAAAGGTGCAAGGGACGTCCTTAAATAATACCACAAAGCACACATCGCGTACAGGAGCATCCTCGACACTCCTTCTACAAAGGTGCAAGGGAAGTCCTTAAATGATACCGCAAACCACACATCGCGTACAGGGGCTTCCTCGACACTCCTGTGATAAGGATACAAGAGACGTCCTTAAATAATACCGCACACCACACACCGCGTACAGGGGCATCCTCGACACTCCTGTGACAAGGGTACAAGGGGCGTCCTTAAATAATACCGCACACCACACATTGCGTACAGGGGCATCCTCGACACTCCTGTGACAAGGGTACAAGGGACGTCCTTAAATGATACCACACACCACACATCGCGGACATGGCATTCTCGACACTCCAGTGACAAGGGTACAAGGGGCGTCCTTAAATGACACTCCTGTGACAAGGATACAAGGGACGTCCTTAAATGATACCACACGACACACACCGCGTACAGGGGCATTCTCGACACTCCTGTGACAAGGATACAAGGGACGTCCTTAAATGATACCGCACACCACACACCGCGTACAAGGGCATTCTCGACACTCCTGTGACAATGGTACAAGGGACGTCCTTAAATGATACCACACACCACTCATCGCGTATAGGGGGCATCCTCGACACTCCTGTGACAAGGATACAAGGGACGTCATTAAATGATACCGCATACCACACATCGCGTACAAGGGCATTTTCGACACTCCTGTGACAAGGATACAAGGCACGTCCTTAAGTGATACCGCACTACACACATCGCGTACAGGAGCATCCTCGATACTCCTGTGACAATAGTACAAGGGACGTCCTTAAATGATACCGCACACCACACATCGCGTACAAGGGCATCCTCGACACTCCTGTGACAAGGGTACAAGGTAAGTCCTTAAATGATACCGCACACCACACATCGCGTACAGGGGCATCCTCGACACTCCTGTGACAAGGGTACAAGGGACGTTCTTAAATGATACCACACAACACACATCGCGTACATGGCATTCTCGACACTCCAGTGACAAGGGTACAAGGGGCGTCCTTAAATGACACTCCTGTGACAAGGATACAAGGGACGTCCTTAAATGATACCACACGACACACACCGCGTACAGGGGCATTCTCGACACTCCTGTGACAAGGATACAAGGGACGTCCTTAAATGATACCACACGACACACACCGCCTACAGGGGCATTCTCGACACTCCTGTGACAATGGTACAAGGGAAGTCCTTAAATGATACCACACGACACACACCTCGTATATGGGGCATCCTCGACACTCCTGTGACAAGGGTACTAGGGACGTCCTTAAATGATACCGCACACCACACACCGCGTACAAGGGCATTCTCGACACTCCTGTGACAATGGTACAAGGGACGTCCTTAAATGATACCACACACCACTCATCGCGTATAGGGGGCATCCTCGACACTCCTGTGACAAGGATACAAGGGACGTCATTAAATGATACCGCACACCACACATCGCGTACAAGGGCATTTTCGACACTCCTGTGACAAGGATACAAGGCACGTCCTTTAGTGATACCGCACTACACACATCGCGTACAGGAGCATCCTCGATACTCCTGTGACAATAGTACAAGGGACGTCCTTAAATGATACCGCACACCACACATCGCGTACAGGGGCATCCTCGACACTCCTGTGACAAGGGTACAAGGGGCGTCCTTAAATAATACCGCACACCACACATCGCGTACAGGGGCATCCTCGACACTCCTGTGACAAGGGTACAAGGGGCGTCCTTAAATAATACCGCACACCACACATTGCGTACAGGGGCATCCTCGACACTCCTGTGACAAGGGTTCAAGGGACGTTCTTAAATGATACCACACACCACACATTGCGTACATGGCATTCTCGACACTCCAATGACAAGGGTACAAGGGGCGTCCTTAAATGACACTCCTGTGACAAGGATACAAGGGACGTCCTTAAATGAAACCACACGACACACACACCGCGTACAGGGGCATTCTCGACACTCCTGTGACAAGGATACAAGGGACGTCCTTAAATGATACCACACGACACACACCGCCTACAGGGGCATTCTCGACACTCCTGTGACAATGGTACAAGGGAAGTCCTTAAATGATACCACACGACACACACCTCGTATATGGGGCATCCTCGACACTCCTGTGACAAGGATACAAGAGACGTCCTTAAATAATACCGCACACCACACACCGCGTACAGGGGCATCCTCGACACTCCTGTGACAATGGTACAAGGGACGTCCTTAAATGATACCACACACCACTCATCGCGTATAGGGGGCATCCTCGACACTCCTGTGACAAGGATACAAGGGACGTCATTAAATGATACCGCACACCACACATCGCGTACAAGGGCATTTTCGACACTCCTGTGACAAGGATACAAGGCACGTCCTTAAGTGATACCGCACTACACACACATCGCGTACAGGAGCATCCTCGATACTCCTGTGACAATAGTACAAGGGACGTTCTTAAATGATACCGCACACACACACGCACAAGGGCACACATCGCGTACAAGGACAAGGAGTCATCCTCGACACCACACATCGTGACTCCTGTGACAAGGGTACAAGGTAAGTCCTTAAATGATACCGCACACCACACATCGCGTACAGAGGGTTCCTCGAAACTCCTGTGACAAAGATGCAAGGGACGTCCTTAAATGATACCACACACCACTCATCGCGTATAGGGGGCATCCTCGACACTCCTGTGACAAGGATACTAGGGACGTCCTTAAATGATACCGCACACCACACACCGCGTACAAGGGCATTCTCGACACTCCTGTGACAATGGTACAAGGGACGTCCTTAAATGATACCCACACACCACTCATCGCGTATAGGGGGCATCCTCGACACTCCTGTGACAAGGATACAAGGGACGTCATTAAATGATACCGCATACCACACATCGCGTACAAGGGCATTTTCGACACTCCTGTGACAAGGATACAAGGCACGTCCTTAAGTGATACCGCACTACACACATCGCGTACAGGAGCATCCTCGATACTCCTGTGACAATAGTACAAAGGACGTCCTTAAATGATACCGCACACCACACATCGCGTACAGAGGGATCCTCGAAACTCCTGTGACAAAGATGCAATGGACGTCCTTAAATGATACCACACGACACACATCGCGTACAGGGGGATCCTTAAAATTCCGGTGACAAGGGTACAAGGAACGTCCTTAAATGATACCGCATGCGCACACCAAATGATACCGCACACCACACATCGTGTACAGGAGCATCCTCGATATTCCGGTGACAATGGTTCAAGGGACGTCCTTAAATGAAACCGCACACAACACATTGCGTACAGGGGCTTACTCGGTACCCCTGTGACAAGGGTACAAGGGACGTCCTTAAATGATACCGAACACCACACATTGCGTACAGGGGCATTCTCGACACTCCTGTGACAAGGGTACAAGGAACGTCCTTAAATGATAACGCACACCACACATTGCGTACAGGGGCATCCTCGACACTCCTGTGACAAGGGTACAAGGGACGTCCTTAAATGATACCGCCTATCACACATCGTGTACAGGGCATCCTCGACACCCCTGTGACAAAGGTACAAGGTACGTCCTTTAATGATACCGCACACCACACATCGCGTACAGGGGCATTCTCGACACTTCTGTGACAAAGGTACAAGGGACGTCCTTAAATGGTACCGCACATCACACATCGCGTACAGGGGCACCCTCAACACTTCAGTTTATTGCCAAACAGACCATTAGTCAATTATGTTTTTTATTAACTTATGGCTTTTCACATGGCTTCAAACCAAATATTTTATCATGAAATAGTTAGCATCAATATATAATGGATCAGACTAAACTCGGATTGCGAGAAATGGAAACAAATGGTTTGATAGATGTCAAATAAGGAACGCCAGCAATATTTACCATTCTGAAACTCGCACGGGAAATAAAGTCAATGTTTAACACTCAATGGTTACCTCATAACTTACTAACGTTTTTCAGAAAACATCCGATGTTTTCTTACTGTCGTTTTGCTCTTCCATTGCCCTATTTTAGTAAAGTAGTGTTTTACTTGCTGAAGTACATTATATAGTATGAGTACATGAGTGTAAACTTATCTCAATACTATCAAATTATTGACGAAAAGAATTAAATATGAAAGCATCGATACAGGGAAATGTGTGCATGCGTGCAAACTTACATCAATATCAATTCATTGACGAAAAGAAATACTTAAACATGAATGCATCGATATAGGGAAATGTGTGCATGCGTGCATACTTTCCTCATTATCAAATTATTGACGAAAAGAGTTACTTAAATATGAATGAATCGATATAGGGAAATGTGTGCATGCGTGCAAACTTACATCAATATCAAATTATTAACGAAAAGAAAACTTAAATATGAATGCATCAATACAGGGAAGGGACTGGCAAGGAAGTTGGATATCGTGTAAATTCAGTTTTATTTTGTATTTATGAACCAAGACATCATGTCACTATCGAAAGTTGGATGTGATCGGGTTTTCTTTGACTCCCGCCTGCTATAAATGGACTATCGACATTATATTTGTTGTAAGAAAATGTATGTCTACATGTTATCTACCCATGAGTCTCGTACAATGATAAATAGATTCACGTATTGTATTCACATATTTCAGCAATCCTGTTTAAATTTTAAGTGTATTTTATTTTTTTTTATTTATGACGATTATAATCTTTAGTTAGATATTTCAGAATCAGTTTAATGCATGTAGTTTGACATTCAGCACGGTAAAGGCGAAGAAATATCAGCGTACACGTTAATGACCGTTTACTATTAACGTGTCACGGCACATAAAACATCAAAGTTGCGTAAAAATGCCGATTTAGTAAGTAAACAAATCAAGTAATAGCGTTTAAACTTTGGTATTTTTTAACACAAAGTTATTAGTCTAAATGCGAAAATTATTATTTAATATTGTGTTTTGATTGTTATGTATATTTTTGTCGCGATTATCGGTTCATTATATTGAACAATGTTTTACTTTTTCCGGTACATATAAAGAAGCATTCGGCTAGACGCTTGGTATAAGTATAATCACATATTCAACAAGAGTTTGTCAGAACAAGACAAAGGTTTAGCAACAAACGCTTTCTGAATCTTGCCTTTGTGCATTTCAAATACTTTTGAAATGTATTCCAATATTTAAGAGTTAAGTGCGAAGGTAAGTGGTAGACCAAGACCTAGACCTTATCGGATGCTTTGTTGTGTGTGTGTTTTTTTTTACTTTCCTTTCCCTTTTTTGTATAGTATTTACTGCCTGCAAGACACACATTTTATTAAAAAAAACAACGAAGAATTAGTTAGAAATGAGTGTGAATATGAATGCTATGTTCGTTCTTTCAGACCAAATGCTAAAGGGGTTGCTATCCTTCTCAATAATAATTTTAAATTCAAAACATATAGGGAAAAAAGGATTCAGCAGGTATTTTCTTAGCTTTGGATATTGAAATAGAGGGTTCTATAATTACTTTGATTAATATATATGGCCCCAATCAAGATAAACCATCCTTTTATAATCCGGTATCTGAAGTCTTTGATTATTTCAATAATGCTAGTACTATTACGTGAGGTTTTTTAACATGGTATTAAATTCCGATATTGACAATGATGAAAAATATAAAAACATCAACAACCCTCAGGCTAGATATAAAGTAATAGAGTTGATTGAAAACTACAATTTTATTGACATTTTTAGAGAACACAGCGAAGAAGCTAGAAGATATACAAGGAGTATAAGTAACCCAGTACGGCAAGCTCGCCTTGATTATTTTCTTATTACAGAAAATCTGTTGTCTAGTATAAATCTCTCCTGTACATATACAGGCAATCGATTCGACCATTCTTTGCCTAAAATAGCTTTGAAACCAAATGAATCTAAAAATTTAATAATTCATTACTCTGTGATATTGAATATCTTAATATTATTAATAACTGTATTGATAGTGTTAAAAACAGTACTGTATTCCAGTTTATAACATTAAAATCTTAGAAAATATACCAGATTCTGAATTACAACTATACAAGATTAGCTTTTTTATAAACTATGCTTATGGAAATAAGAGGGAAAACCTTTTTTTATTCTTCTTATAAAAATAGCAAAATATTACAGAGAGTAATATTAAGAAAGTTATAGAGATGGAGAAAGATGACTTGGTTAACATGACAGATTTGAATAATAAGAAAAAAGAAATAGAGGCAATAAGTTTGGCAAAAACAAAAGGTAGCTTGGTTCGCTCTAGAGCAAGATGGGTAAAGGAAGAGAACAACCTACAAATTATTTTTTTAGTTTGAAAAATCGAAATTTTACATATAAAATTATTCCAAAACTTTATACTGATAATGTTGTTATGATTAAAGAAGAAGATATTTTGAAGAATTAAGTAATTTTTACAGAAAAAATTATGATTTGCCCGGTCTTTTACCAATAGATTTAAATTTAACAAAGTTTCTTTTTGATTGTGAGGTTCCACAACTGTCCCTATCTGCGTCAAATAATTTAGAAGGGGAAATAACTTTTGAAGAGGCGAGTAAAACACTAAAGCATATAGATATAAAAAAGTCCTGGATCTGATGGTTTCACTACTGAATTTTTTAAATGTCTCTGGAAGCAAATAGGTCATTTTGTAGTTATATCAATTAATTATGGTTATCGGAATGGTGAATTATCCGTAACTCGAAGACAAGGGATTGTTACTTGAATTCCAAAAGCGGACAAACCGAGTGAGAATGATAATCAGGTATTAATTATGTAATGTGTATTGCATATGAAAACCTGAATAAAAAATATGTTATAAAAAAATATTGGACAATGTTGAGTATATTTTTGACGCAATTATCGGCTCATTTGATTGGACAATGTCATGTATATTTTTGTCGCGATTATCAGTTCATTTGATTGGACAATGTTAAATATATTTTTGTCGCGATTGTCGGTTCATTTTATTGGACAATGTTATGTATATTTTTGTCGCGATTATCGGCTCCTTTGATTGGACAATGTCATGTATATTTTTGTCGCGATTATCAGTTCATTTGATTGGACAATGTTAAATATATTTTTGTCGCTATTATCGATTCATTTTATTGAACAATGTTATGTATATTTTTGTCGCGATTATCGGCTCCTTTGAGGCTCACTCGGGCACAAAGTCTAACGTAAGCGTCGGAAGTGAAATTGGTTTAAGCATTCCAGCTACTTCAATATATATGTTACATGACGCAGAATAAACAATATACAAATGTTTATCATGTGACTATGTTCCTTGAAATCCAACGACACATGACTGTGATTCAATGCGATTCATTTAAATTTTGGGTTGCGATTTTGGATGGATACTGAATGTATATCTTTAAATTCTGTCTTCACTCCTGATTAGTACTACAAGATCCCGTGAGATGCGTGCGCATCGTTAGCAGTCATGGGTACTTTGTTAGCAGAGTGGTCATAAGGACACTGTGACCTCTGACTTTATTATTTTATTATTCGCAGTAATTAGAGAATTTTTATACCAAAGAGTCGCTCGAGGATTTAGTTTATCATTACTGTACTACTGTGATCATAAATTCATTGATCATTCCCTGGGCGACTCGACGAAATTCGCAGTGAAATATTCGAGGGACTCCATCGCACTGCTGTCCTTGGCGGGAGTACATGGCCGCCATCTTGAATCGGCAGAAAATCGTCAGAGAATTCGATTTTGTAGGGGAGATTCTAAACAATATAGAGCCCCGTTACGCCGAAAAAAAAATGGGAAAATCTTCAAAGAAATCGAATGGACAAACGGCAGTAGTAATACCGATTTAGCTACTCATGCTGAAAAATCTGCTCCCGTAACTGACGTTGAACGCGAGTCGCCCAAGGCCCCAAAAATAAACAAACCGTCTCAAAATCGGACAGTGCCTATGGAAGTTGACCGACAACTACCCGGGCCCTCAGGTACACAAACATGCTTCCCTGTTGGAAATAATTTCCAGGAATCGTTGGCATCGGTATTAACAAACATGCAGACTATGATGGCTACACAAATGCAAATGTTTGAAGAAATGAGGTCGTCTGACCAGATATCGCTTTTTATCAGACGGGTATGTACAGCGAACACGATTCTGTTGATGTGTGTGGGCAGATTGATGCTTAACTCGTCGATTCCGACTCGGAAAACGACGAACGATGAAACTACAGTTGAATGTACTACCAGTAGATCTGTGCAAATCGAAACTAACGTTAGCCAGGGACCTATTGTCGATATTGATGAACTTCCTCAGTGTATGAGGGAAATATCTCAAAACTTGTCAAATTCTGATGCGACAGGGCCATATTTGAATAATGAGAAGCTCACAACACTGTTGAGTGCCATGCTTTCAAAACGCATGCCCGACGAAAAACTGAAGGCAATTGACATGTTACAGTCTCCTAAAATGAACCCAGAAATATGGCGGAATATCAGCCACAACACAAAGAGTCGAGATTTGCGTTTTCAAAGAGCGCAGGACAAGATGTTGAAAGGGTTAGCTCCTTTAGCTAGAACTCTCAAGAAAATAACGTCGGACCGGAAAGAGATCACGGACGACAAAACGAAAGTGATACTGGATGAGATCATAAAAGCTACTCTCGACAGTTTTATGCTGATAGGTACAGCTTCCAAGGACATAAGTCAAAGAGGACGTGAGCCTGATTTGAACAACCAATTTTCATCATTGTGTTCCACGAACAATCCTGTAACAACACAACTGTTCGGTGACGATCTCCACAGGTCAATGAAAGAGATCAGTGAAACAAATCGGGTCGCGTCTCAAGTTTTCTATGGAAACTATCAGTACGGTGAAATGAAGGGACAGACCAAATACTCAAATAGAGGAAATTATGGTGGACATCGCGGCCGTTTCCAGCCATATGATAGCCGAACCCCCAGAAATATCCAGGCTTTCCAATACCAGGCAGAAGGGCCACAGTATGGAAATCAACAAGCCAAAAAAACTACAAAAGGGGACAGCAACAAGAGAAAAAGAAGCATAGTCTCTGTCCCCAGTTAATGAAGTAAGCAATGTAAAACATTTACATGAAAAGAATTGTAGGGATCAACCAACTAAATAAAAAAAGACCTTCGAAATGGCCCCTGTGTATACAAGATTGAGCCCAGGATAGAATTTTAACCCGGCCGCTGATTGGCTGGCTAATTATGAATTTCAAAAGTAAAAATGTTTTCTGACAGGTAATTATTCCTAGATAACCATAATATCAATTTGGAAATTCATATTGAGATTTAGGTTCAAAATATCAATTTTGATAATGAATAGGTAAAAACATTAGAATTTCCGGATATTTTAGTGCAAAATGCGCCTGATTTCAATAAAGCTACCCTGGTTGGAGTTTGAGCAGAAGGACCCAAACTTTTTTTTCTATCTAGTGTTATATGAGAACCTAGACTTTAATTATAGAACACAATACCTAATTAATATTTGTTTTAATAATACAGTACAAAACTTTAACAAAGTTTAACACTGTGGTCTATGTAAAATCATTTAGTTGGTTGCTCTCTTGTAAACAATATCGATTTAGGGTACAAAATCAAAGAAATCAAACAGATTTGGAAAAGTTTCTAAGTACTATACAAAATAAACTGCCAAAATGTGTTAGCTCGTTAGCGGTTATTTGTCATCATGGAGAAAATTGACCTCAGATTTTTTACTATTAAGTAATGTAAAAGGTGTCAAGATTGAATTTAAAGTTGCATTTCTGGTAATTTTCATTGTAACGATATGTCGCTTTAATATTTGATATTTAAACATGGACATATAATTTAATGATTAAGCTCCCCAAAACCATATGGCAGCCTGTAAGAGAGCCGAAATCTAGGAATCATATATTCCTGGTTTTGAATAAAACGCCTTCAATCACCGCCATGTTCAGTACCTTCGGGTTTTGTCGGAATTCCGAATCGTATCATGTGACTGACGTCCACTCGCCCTGCACGTGGTGATCAAGGTAACTAGCGTAAGCGCACATGTGTTTGTTTACGTTTTCCTTCTGGTTAATATGAGCAAATCGTGCTGGTATATGTCCACAGAGCGAGTATTTGAACCATCCAATTCACGCATTGACGTAATTCAATATTGTGTGTATCAAATATTGTAATGAGCGAGAATTAATTTCTTTGTAAATCCAGTTTGCTGAGGTCGACCACATGTTTTGTTTATGAAAAAATTGTTGACATTTTCTCTTGGTTTTAAAACTCTCGTGTTACTTCGAGATTGTCGCGACGACGTTCGGAAGAGTTCGGAATGATTCGGCATCTTTCGAGCCTATTTTTCACGTGTACACGTTAAAAAGATTTTTTACATTTATAATTAAAAATACTTCCAGTGCTGTAACTTTATAAAAAGTGGTAAAATTAGAAAGTTTTAAACTCAGACAGACGGCGAAAAATATGTATAACACTTAAACAGTTTTCATTACGACAAAAAGAGCGAAAGTGATAGACCATACAACTTTAAAGAGACTGACACAGATAATCCTAGTGCCTATAAAAATAACATTATATTGCCAGAATATGTGTTTGAAAATTCTGCAAAAATAATTATTCAAACTGAGATTAAGTATCTCATTCGAAAGGGTGTCATAGAAGAAGTAGTTCATGTTGAAGGGGAAGATATCTCTAACATATTCATGAGACCTAAGAAGGATGGTACTTGTCAACTTATTCCGAATTTAAAACAGTTAAATGAGTCAATTGTGTATCGACATTTTAAAATGGACACATTAACCAATGCTCTAAATGTAATAACACCAAATTGTTATATGGCAGCAATTGATTGGAAGGATGCTTATTACTCATGCCAATTCACAAAAAGTATCAAAATATTTGAGATTCACATTCGAAGGTAAACTTTATCAATACACAGCTTTACCTAATGGGTTGTCATCAGCACCAAGAATATTCACTAACATTACAAAGCCATTTTTTATTCTTTGTTTTTAGGTACTTCTCTTGATGAATGTCGGCCAAAAGTGAAAGACACTGTTCAACTTTCAGAACAAGTTGGTTTCATAGTGCATCCTACTAAATCAGTGTTTGAACAAACACATATCATTGAATATCTAGGGTTTATATTGAATTCGATAACCATGACTGTAACTTTACCAAGCAGAAAATCAGAAAACATTCAAAGTGTTTGTAATCAGTTGTTGGTTTGTAGAACACCGACTATTCAGGAAATTGCGCAATGTATTGGTTTACTAGTATCAAGTTTTCCTGCAGTTCAGTATGGCCCGTTACATTATCTTGAAGAAAACAAAATAACTGCATTGAAGCAGAACAAAGAGAATTTCAATGCAAGGACACAGTTATCAGCTCAAAGTGAAATAGATTTACAATGGCGGATTAACAATATTATGTCTGCCAAAAATGTTATATCACATGGTCCACCCTCTGTCACTCTAACCTCTGATGCATCCAAAAAGGAGGAAATTGGTCAAAAACTGAATCACTTGATCATATCAACTATCTTGAACTTAGAGCAGCATGGTTTGTTTTAATGACACTATGTAAAAATGTAAAAAAAGTCCCCGTTAGAATGAACTTAGATAACACCACAGTTATAGCTTACATGCATCACATGGGTGGGAAAAACTCCCAGTGTAACTTGTTAGCCAGGGAAATCTGGCATTGGTGTAGTGAGACATATATATGGCTGTCAGCTGCTCATATCCCAGGTAGTAAAAACATCGAGGCAGGCACAGAGAGCGTGCTTGACCATGACAATACTGAGTGGAAAATAGATCCAAATATATTCACAATGATTGTAAATATTTGGGGAATGCCTGATTTATACCTATTTGCATCTAGACTTAACTGCCAAATAGAAAGATATATTTATTGGAAGCCTGATCCATATGCTGAGGCAGTTGATGCGTTTTCTACGATATGGAACAAGTTTGTGTACATTTTCCCACCATTTTCATTAATTGGAAAAATTCTTATAAACCTAAGGGAAGATGAGGCTGAAGTAATAATGATTCTTCCTTTTTGTTCTACACAAACGTGGTTTCCATTTTTGCTAAAATTACTCATTGATTGTGTTTTTATTACATAGGAAGAAGAACACTTTGTCACACCCCAGCAGAGCAGTGGAAACTCTTCCGAAGATGCAGTCAATGGGATGTCGCCTTTCCGGCAAACAATGACAAACCTTGGAATTTCAAAAGAAATTGAGGAAATATTGTTGTCGTTATGGAGATCAGGGACACAAAAACAGTATGACTCTTACTCCAGGAAGTGGTTTATATATGCAGCTTCAAGGGAAATTAATCCATTTTCATCATCTGTGACAAACATTATTGAATTCTGAACTGAACTGTTTAATTCTGTATTAGGATATAGTGCCATTTAACACTGCCAGATCGTTTTTATCCACATTTATTGTTATAAATGGACAGTCTTGTGGAACTGTGCTATTCGAGAAACGATTTTTGAAAGGTGTGTTTCAAAAAAGACCAGTTTTACCAAGAAATACTTCAATATGGAACCCACAAATAGTTCTTGACTATTTAAATAAGGTTGAATGTGTTTCGTTAAAAATGTTGACATTGAAAGTGGTAACTTTGCTGGCATTAGTTACTGGGTAGCGTGCCCAATCAATTCATGTGATGGACACTAAGAACATCTACTTTAGACAAAACGGCGTGTATATCGCGTTTTGTGAAGCAAATTTCCATCAAAGTGGACTTTCGTTTGAGGCCTTTACGGAAAATCCCTCTCTCTGTATTGTCACACAATTGCAGGAATATCTGAAATGTACAGCAGAAATAAGAGGAGAACAAACTAAGCTGTTTCTTAGCTACCAAAAAACACATTTGCCCATTTGCAAAAGTAATATTTCCAGATGGCTAAAAACTGTACTTGAAACAGCTAGAATCGATATTAATATGTTTACACCACACAACACAAGAGCTGCGTCCATGTTGGCTGCTTATCGGGCCAATGTTCCAATCGCGACAATAATGAAATCTGCAGGCTGGAGCAACATATCAAATTTCTCCAAATTTTATAGGAAAGCATTACTGGAGTAGATTTGGAGGTTTCATCCAGTTCATGGACATATATTCTTGGCGACTTCGTGCGTGTTTACAGTGACTTACTGTGTCTGTGTAATTTTTGTTTATCGTGACTTTTTAAAGTGAATATATGTGTGTATATAAGAAGTTTTAATGTTTATGAACTTTGATTGCTTGTAACTTTTGTATGAATACATCTTGTGTTATCTGTTTATTATTGTTTTAGTATTTTTGTTCGTGAACACTGTCTTTGAACATCTCACGGGATCTCGTAGTCCTAATCAGGAGTGAAGACAGCATTAGAAAATTAAATGAGACTTACCTGTAAGTTGAAATTTGATTGGAATTCTGTCTTCACTCCTGACTGTACGTGCCAACCCTTTTTTGGGGAATTGAATGTTCAATGAAATTATGCTTTTGTTGTGGGATTTACATGGGCTTAATATGTATGCAAGTTTTCTATTAGTTTAAATTTTGATTACATTACTTGTATTGATGCCAAGTGTTTACTCATTGGTTAAAGTAATATGGATTTAAGGCAAACATCATAACTTGATACTATTGGGGCAGCACCTTAAGGGGTGTTGCAAATGAAATGAGAGACATAAAGGACCATAACTCTTGATAATTCTTCAAAAGAAGTTGTTTGAGGTTTTCCTTGTAAAACAAATTTTCATGATATATACTTACCATAACTTCACAGAGTCCCACCCTCTTTTAGGTTTCAGTCTAAAATTATTGCCTCTCCTTTTTTCTGTATCTTGTAATGCGCAAATGTGGCTTTATGCATAAAGGAGCATGTATTTCTGGTCGTGTGTAGGTACGACAGGCTGGTAAGAGGGTCCTGCTAAGGGAGGTCTATGGGGTTTAATTTTGTTCATAATTATATATATTTAATGAATGGGAAATTGTAGATTATATGCATAATAATGTTATGGTAACCTAGTACTGAAATGAAAACGCAAATTTGTAGTGTTTACATACGTGTTTCAAAATTAAATTAAAAATAACCGCAAAAAGGACCATGTTATAGATCTTAGATCTATTTTGTCAACTTCCGGGGGGAATAAGCAACCTACATGTCAATGGTTAGTCTAAATGTCCAGGGTCTACAACTAATGCAGATAGGGTACTAGGTACCAGCTGAATACAAAGCAGCAATAGAGGAAACCAATATGTAGCCTTGAAATAAATTCAAGGTCATTCGTTTGAATAAACGTGTTACATCATCCCAAAGCACGTTATTAACCGATCCCTATAAACATGTGGGTCTCTTTAATTAGTAATTTACAAGAAGGCGTTCATGATTTGAGCCTTTTTGAATAAGATCAAGGTAATGCATTTTAAACGAGGCGTAATATTGACACGTTAAAACATTTAGCCTATTCGACCCCTGTTACACTGAAAGAAGGTCAAGGTCATTCACATGAATAAACTTTTAAATCTTTGATCCCTGCCTGCAGGAATCAAAGTCGGTTAATTTGCCTTTAACTTATTGACAAGAGTTTGTAAAATTTAAGAGTTTTCAACCATTTAGTCTTTGTGATCTTGATGTCATTTATTTGAGCAACATATAACAGGGTCAATATCACTTCAGTTATCTAGGACTTTCATTTAACAAGATGTAAAAGTTATTCCAGTGTTGGATTATGATTTCCCGAAGACTATCGATTATGAAAGTTAATAACCGATTCTTAAAATGGGAGATAACTCCTACTTAGGTTTTATTGTTCTGAACCTTTATAGTGCTTATATTGGTGCAAATTTCAAAATGTACTTGTGACTTATGTATATATGACTTCATAATCACTTAACTTACAAGTTTCGATTTTGTTTTTCGTTCTTTCATCAGTATTGGTCACATATTAGGACGCACTGGTTTAAATTAATCAGAAGTTAAAAAGATGGAGTTGTTTGGGGTTGTGGTTGCCGTCTGATTAAGATGTCTTTGGGTTACGAGTTTGAATCCCATGTGGGATAGAAGACAAGTACATATGTACTGACTGCTGGTCAGTGGTTTTTCTCCGGGATCTCCGTCTTTCCTCTATCATCTCCTTAAGTGACCTGCAATAAATACTGATTCTGATATTTGATTTAAATAATGGCATGATATAAACGATTTTTAAATGTCTGGTATATGATAATTATGTAAAAGTCCAGGCCGTGCGATGGTGGCCAAGTGGTTAAAAATGTCTCGACATATTACCACAAACCTAACTCTACCCTAGGTTGCGAGTTCGAATCCCATTTGTGGTAGTTGCCAGGTACTTACTACTGGTCGGTGTCTTTCTCCGAGTATTCCAAAGATCCTCCACCAACAAACCTCAAATCCTTACAAATTGACCCCGGCTGTTAAAAGGAAGTTTAACTAATACTCATGTAAAAGTCTCTGCTATCCCTATTATATATATAAAAAAAAATTCTCATATAAAAGAAGAAAATGGTTATAATAGACAATATTGGTCTGGCTATTCTTTTAGTTGTAGAAAAGCATTATGCTAGAAAAATATACCTAGCAAATGAAACAATAGGCAATTACCCCCCTTTATTCATTCCCAGTGACCATGTAAAGATGTAAAGTATTTAATGGAAAGCAAACCCTTTCAAAGTCAGCTGTCATATTTCAACCCTTAAATGTATATATACATGCATCAGATCACAGCAGATATTATCAATATAACTTTATAATCAAAATGGCACATATCTTATATAAAATGTATAATTATTATGCTACTGAAAAAAATTGAGGTGGGCATAGCTTTCTAATTTTGTTCTTTCTCCTCTGGAACATGACATTTACAAGACCATTTCCTTGTGCTGACTGTTGGTAAGTGTATTCTCTGTAGGAACTCTTTTGTACATCCGAGTTCGAAACACATAATTATATGATTGTAAATCCATGGAATATCTGGTTTATAAGAAAAAGAAATGAATGATTTTGATACTTTGGTACTTTTGTTTTATGTATTTTTATTATTATTATTTAGCCTTCACATGTATGAATAGATTTAATGCAAAGACATTTTATATTGATGAAGATAATATAGTATTCCAAAAAACCAGCGTGTCCAAGCGTTATTTATTAAAGATGAAAAAAATTGCCAAAAGCAAAATAGCAAATAATTTTTAGTGGTACAAGAGTGAAAACCTTAAACGAAATGATTTAGATTTTTAAAATGTAATTGTATACTGAAAAGAGAAATTTGGATACTCATTTTTGGAATAGATATTAATATACTAATATAATACTATAAGACTCTTTCATAAGTGGATATGAAGGATAGGGATATTCTACCCGAGGGTCACAAAATGTAGTAAAACCCGAGGCTTGCCGAGGGTTTTGCAACATTTTGTGATCCCGAGGTTAGAATATCCCTATCCTTCATATCCACTTATGAAAGAGTATTTTTCTTTCATACCTCGACGTTTTATTGCAATTTTACAACTATAATATCCCGCCATTTTGAAATATATTTGATGAAATCCACAACTTGAAGTCAATTTTTCATACATGAAAAATAACGTGATATTTTCAGCACAAATTCCGTTATTTGCATCTTTTATAGTAAAACCAGTCATATTTGTGAAAAAAATGTGAAAATTTCACCGAGGAAAAGGAGATTTTGTTGACGCCGTGACGTCACGAGGCTTTATTGCATGGGTAGACATGCAATACAGCCGCAGGCGACATGAGTGTATTGCCCTGGACCAGCCAGTATTACACCCGTAGGTATGAAAGCAAGTACAGTAACTAATATTTGCTAACTTTACTGGCAGGCGACCAGTTCTCGCCATCGCATCTGTATCTGTGCGTTTTCCACGCAAATTTAGACAATAATGCCTTCTTCTGATAGAAGACACTACCATGCTGTTTTTCACAAAACAAATGTCACAAAATTCGTCTGTGATCATACATGTACATATGCGATGGCGAGAATTGGTACCCGGCGAGAACTGGTAGCTTGCCAGTAGGCAATGTACATTGGCGGATCGCCAGCTGTCAATCAAATTGCTTGGTACCGCCCCTCCGACATGTCAGTCTTTTGTTTACGTCAACACTGTACGGTAGACTTGTACGGCGTGTGTAATTTGAAAAAAACGGGCTTGAGTTGGTGATGGGATAAATATAACAGCAACAATCGACATCCTGGTAAATTAGTTGGAAACGCTTCATTAAAAACCTTTTCTGAACCTGGAAGATCAATGGAAAAGTGGATAAAAATGCCCGAGGCAACAGCTGATGTGCTGAAAGAGGGTACGTCCCTGTCCTGTAGGAAACTGCTGTCCCTTTCTAATAATATTGATCATATCCATTGTCAAGCTACTTGATTTTTTCAGGTTTGTCGTCTTTAGTTGTCACTTATAATAAGTTTACGGTTACATCTTGCCTGACATCGTCGCATATTGCATGGACGTGTCACTTTCCCGTTGATCTCACCAAGGTACAGTTTGCTCGGTGCTATTTTTAGACTGCAGCTGGTCAACAAAATATGTGTGTCATCTGATAACGAATATAGTTTACTATGTTAGTATACTAGTAAGTAGCAATTTAATCATATAATAAAGCAATATATTAGGAAAAACCTATTCAAACGGCATCTGTCTCAGAGTCAGTAGATTTTTACAATCTAAACTCACTGTCAGTTTACGAGTTTTGATTAAGTCGCTGTTATGATCAGGCTCGGTACTGCAGTAAGCATACGAAAAATGATCATATTAGACAACAACAACCTCAAATATTAGATAATGAACAATACTAAGATTCACCGATAGTGATATAACAAGTAAAATACACAACTAGGCCTACTTACCTGACATTGCCGATTGAAACTCGAAAATCGAGGCGGCTTTCAACATCAATGCAAACCGGTTCAAACCGGATACTCAAGTGACACAAATCATTCCTCCTACCAGGTGGCGCTTGTCGTATGGCATTTTTTTTGTGCGGTTGAACGCCCCAAACAGCCCCCATTTCCACAATACATGCTATCCCCAACAAACATTTGGATATCATGACAAGAATTATAAAATGTTTTATAAAATTAAGTAATTATATAATAAAATAAACAGAATTTTCAAAAATACGATCAATTTGTGAATGGTCCACTTGTCGATCCAATCGCTCAGAATAGCTTTGAAGGAAGGCGGCCCACAAGTCCCGAAATCTTCTCTGCCGCGGAAATTTACTGGGAACCAACGAAATACAACCAATTTCCAAGACCGTCTTGTGGTCGTTCTTCATGATATTTTCAAAACCCAAAGATACCATTTTATTCAGAATTACTTAAATTTTTAATGTGTATCTCAGTTTGTCAACTTTTAGCGTTTGTTCGCTAGGTCGAATTAAACAGAAACTAGCGATGAAAATGTCGATTTATGCCAGTTTGACCCAAGATTTCTCACTCAAATGAATTTTCGTACAGTCAATATCTATCTCAGTTGATAGATCACGCCAGGGTTTACTTAACTTTAAAATATCGTTAAAACGTGTCTGTCAATTTCCTAATTACTCAACTTGCGGTTATAAGCGTGTTGATAGGTAAAGGTTGTCGTGTTAACATTCGTTCCGTTCTGTTATCGCACCTTACGTCTGTTATTTCATATTGTCTATATTTTTCTACGAGATTAACAATAAAATATTTCACTGACATGCACATACTATCGATAGTTAGAAAGAATTCAAAATAATCCAAATGGAATAGTTCAATATAGTTCAATATACTTCAGTCTTGTTTTTATCAGATGTAGATAAAACTTGGCAACATGTTATGCTATCAAAAATACGCGCGAATCTGTGCCATCATCTTTGGCGTCAGGTTTTGTGACGTCTATATTGATATGATAACACATTTAGTCTAGTACAGAAATTTCAAATCTCGTCGTGCTGATAACGAGAATTAAAACATGGCTGCCTACATGGAGGCGCGAGACTTTTTCCGCGGGACACAATTTCAAAGTCCAAGGAGTACTGGGATGTATTGGAATCTATATGCTCACACACGTGTTATAGTTAGTAGAGCTTCGCTCTACGCGGCCTTCGGCCGCGCAGAGAGCTGCGCTCTTATGACTGCTAACGATGCGCACGCATCTCACGTGATATCTACGTACCATCAGGAGTGAAGACAGAATTCCAATCAAATTTTAACTTACAGGTACTGTAAGTCTCATTTAATTTTCCAGTTTTACTGCACATTTCGCAACGCTCTGATATATACCTGTGATAAACGCACGTGTGTCGGTAATACAAAAGTAAACGACTTTGCCTCGGTATATTCTAATTTTATGTGTAACTAAACAGATTACACGTTGTATGTCTGCTTCACCTAGCAATGTAGTTATGTAATATGATATATTAATGAAATAAGACAAATGCAGGGGAGGGGAGTGTTTGTAACAATAGTTTCAGTGAGCTAACCTTGACGCACAGCAAACTGAAAGTAAACATTTTACTACGGTTTTGACTAGAAATTGATTGTTTGTTTTTATATTGATTAACGTCCTATTAACAGCCTATTGTGAGGACGGCCTCCCATGCATGCGGTGTATAGCGTATGTGGAGTGGGAGACTGCGGTATGTTCGTGTTGTGTCTTCTTGTATAGTGAACTCATGTCCTTTTATAGTGCTATATCACAGAAGCATGCTGCCGAAAATACCAAGCAACGCACCCCACCCGGTAACATTATACTGACTAAGGGCGAACCAGTCGTCCTACTCCCTGTATGCTGAGTGCTAAGCAGGAGCAGAAACTACCACTTTTAAAGACTATGGTGTGTCTCGGCCAGGGGACAAAACCCAAAGCCTACATCACAGGGGCGAGCACTCAACAGAAGGCTAAAATGAGGCGGTATCAAGGGAGACATTAGGAAGAATAAAGTCAGTTAGGAAGAAGAGAAAAGATAATATCCTTAATTCAGTCGCCTTTTACGATCATGCAATAGGGGCAGTAGGTACAATTCTAACGACTAGAGATTGAACACGTGATCTATAGCAAAGATCAGAACTTTACAACCGAGCGGTAAATTGAGATTTAAGTCAAAACTCAATAGACACTATTGATAGTTTCTAACGTTTGAAATTGTTATTTTATAAGTATACATGCATCAGCACATCTTTAATCGTTTTTGAACTATTGGCTTCATGACGTCATTATAACATGTGTAATACTCTGCACAAGATGTCCGACCAGCAGCATAATTAAGACTTTTATAAAGTCTACTAAGAAGACTGTGATTGAGCTCAGCATGTAATGAATGATGACCTTCCTTATTTCCAGCTTTTGTTGTCTGGTGGACAGCTAGCAGTGTTTGCGTCGCGTCAATCGTAATGTGTTTACGTTTACGGGCGTTTAATACCAACCAGTTATCATATGCTCTCCGACCAATAACAACTTCCGGTATGTCACCCCAAGGGTAATCCGCTGTAGTAATAAAATAGTCCTCAGCATAGTCAGTAAAAAGTTTCCCGCGTTTTCTTGCTGTCTTAGACACACTTTCCTCAGAACTTGCCTCCTCAGGAGTTACGTTCAGTACATTTGTTCGTCTGCCAATAATCATAATAGGCCTGTCCTTAGGTATCACAGTAGAATTGACAACAGCCGTTAATGTGTGAATCAGAGTCGAAGTGAATATAATGTCTCCGTTTGAATATCCATAGAAATGTGATTTAGCTACTTTTAAAACATCTCTATACATGAATTTAAGAACTGGAATCCCGAAGCTCGCCTGATGTACCGGTAGAGAGTTCCATCCTTTCTTTCTTACTTCCTTAGATATAATATTGTTGTTAGTGAAGATAATTGGTTTGACACTTGGCTTCAAAGAATTCCAATTTCTAATTGTATTGTTATGACAGATATATTTTTCAGCCTTTATATACCATGAAGTAAACAAAGTAAGAAGCGTTGTTGACGTCGATGCATTCTGCGTAATTTCATTGACATTATCCGCAGTAGACATTGTAGCATTTACAAAGTGTTTATTTAATTGGCTTATGTATAGCTGATCTCTGGGCACAGGCGGTATAACCGTTTTATTGTCTTTAAACTCTACCACCAAATTATCGAATGCTTTCCGCCATCTCTGAATGTTTTGAATGGTTCCTTTCAGTAGCGTCTTCATTGCCAACGTCTTTCTGGTTACGGTTGAATTTGCATAAAGACAAATTCCAGTGCTCAACACAACAATTGCACACATAATCATAAACATCCGCTTATTTGCACATTTGTCGCAAATTCTAGTGTCATGAGGTGGCATCTTTGTTCCCTGCATACAGAAACAGACTATTAAGATATGAATACTAGCTAAATGTATTTGATAATTATTGAACATAGTCGATAAATTTATATATTATGATAATTTAATACATATCTTATCAATTTGATCATCGTGATATTTAATTGATTTAATTGAAGTTAATGGACGTAGGCTAGAAGCCTCTATGTCCATATCATAAAACATCAAAATATACATTACAATTACATTTATGTCAATGGTACAGGTATTTGTTAGCTCATATATATACATATATCAATAATTATTATAAATGTTGTCCTTTAAGTGGTTATCTAAGAGGATTTCGATATTCGATCATAAATCAACATTATATATTGAAAAATCTGTTTATTTGATGTTCTGATAAAATAAATAAAACACTTCAAACATAGCTAGTTTTCATTCACAAGAATCAAGCAGAGCTTTTAACATTTCATTCACCACTAAAATACAATATATACAATACATAGGTTATAATTTTTTCATTTTAGCAGTCGAAATAATGGCGATCCAGATAAGAAATGATAACAATATTAGCGGATTCAACATAAGAAACAGACACATTAAGATTGCCCAACTTCCGGACGACACTACACTCTTTTTAAAGCATAATGAAGTAACTAAGGCAATACAGACAAGAGGCCCAGAGGGTTTGTAATGCCAAGTAATGTTCTGAATATAAGTTCATCGTTTCTTTTCTGAAAGAATTTGAATATTTACCTCTAATTCCCCTATTGGGCCAACTCTTTCTGCTCCAGTGGGTCAAAGCCAAAATTTATACGAATTCTGTTAACCTCAAGGATGTTTCTGGCCAAATTTGGTTACAATCCATGCAGAACTCTAGGACAAGAAGCGATTTTTAGGATTTACCTCTATTTCCCCTATTGGTCCCAGCCCCTCCTGCCCCCAGGTGGGTCAGAGCCAAAATTTATACAAGTTTTGTTTCCCTTCCCCAAAGGATGTTTGTGGCCAAATTTGGTTACAATCAATGCAAGCTCTAGGACAGGTAGCGATTTATAGGATTTACCTCTATTTCCCCTATTGGGCCAGCCCCTCCTACCCCCGAGGGGTCAGAGCCAAAATTTATACAAGTTCTGTTCCCCTTCCCCCAAGGATGTTTCTGGCCAAATTTGGTTACAATCCATCCAGAACTCTAGGACAAGTAGCGATTTATAGGATTTACCTCTATTACCCCTATTGGGCCCCGCCCCACCTGCCCCAGGGGGGTCAGGGTCACCATTTATGCAAAATCTGATCCCCTTCCCCTAAGGAAGCTTCTGGCCAAATTTGGTTGCAATCCATGCAGAACTCTAGGACAAGTAGCGATTTATAGGATTTACCTCTATTACTCCTATTGGGCCCCGCCCCTCCTGCCCCAGGGGGTTCAGGGTCACCATTTATGCAAAATCTGATCCCCTTCCCCTAAGGAAGTTTCTGGCCAAATTTGGTTGCAATCCATGCAGAACTCTAGGACAAGTAGCGATTTATAGGATTTACCTCTATTACCCCTATTGGGCCTCGCCCCTCCTGCCCCAGGGGGGTCAGGGTCACCATTTATGCAAAATCTGATCCCCTTCCCCTAAGGAAGTTTCTGGCCAAATTTGGTTGCAATCCATGCAGAACTCTAGGACAAGTAGCGATTTATAGGATTTACCTCTATTACCCCTATTGGGCCCCGCCCCTCCTGTCCCAGGGGGGTCAGGGTCACCATTTATGCAAATTCTGACCAAATTTTGTTAAAATCCATGCAGTACTTTATGAAAAGTAGCGATTTAAAGGAAATGTTGACGGACGGACGACGGACAATGGACGACGGACGCCGCGCCATGGCAATAGCTCACCGGCCCTTCGGGCCTGGTGAGCTAAAAATTGAGCGTTTTAGGATAATATCTGGCCTGAAACTCAACAAAAGTAAAACATAAGGATTGTGGTTGGGCAGAAATAAGGGAAAACAAACAAATAAATTTGGAATAATTTGGGAGACAATAATAAAATCACTTGGTATTGACTTTGGAACTAACAAAAAGGTATGTAATAATCTGAATTGGGAAAGCAAAAAAAACCTCAATCGATGAATTGATTAAAAACTGGCAAAAAAGAAGAAAATTAATTTTATTCGGAAAAATAGTAGTAGCAAAGTTGCTATTAATCCCAAAAATCACATATCTTGCAAACGTTCAACCAATAAGTATAGGCTTATTAAGGCAATTAGAAAAGGCTTTATTTGAATTTATATGGGAAGGGAAAAGGGAGAAAGAAAAAAGGAAAACATTATTAGAAAACATGAATATTGAGGGTTGAGTATTCGTGATATTGAATCGCACATCGATATGTTAAACGTTAACTGGGTTAAACGATTAATACGTGACTCTAACGAAAACTGGAAACTTATTCCAAAAGCAATTTATAACACATTCGGACAAAACTTACTCATATTTAAAGTTATATGTGCCGTAACTGACCGAAAATTTTGACATGTTATTTTTTCTTCAATTAACTGTTTAAAACCATAAGTTTTAATGAATAAAGCTGTGAAAATCATTCAAATGGACAGACAAACATATATGATGCCTTATAAACGTTAGTTAAAACACATAGGCAATGCACTGTGAAATTCTTGTTTTTTAAGCCTTATACATGTTTTGATGAAAACATACCTTCTGAAATCACTTTACAATTACTAATAATACTGTACGAATGTGAAATGAAATTGTAGACAACAATATGGCTTCATGGTCTGACCGTATGTACTCATTTCACTACACTGAAAATGTTAATATAATGATTTTTGGAAGTACTGCCAAAAATCATTTTCAGCTCTTATTTGTATATGTAAACTAAAACCTGTGGATTGAAAGTATTGTAATTCTCAAAATGTGGGTAAATGTTGGTGTTGAATAACATATCAAAAGCTCGTCTTGATTCGTGAGTATGAAAAATACGGCATATAACTTTAAGATGAATATGGGAAACATAAATAATATTCCTGAACATATGAATATTCCTGACTTCTATCAATCAATTTTGAATTCGTGGTTGACATTAGGAGGAGGTAGTAAAAAACAGTGCTTAAACTATGCAGATATTCGAAGAGAAATTATCTGGGAACAAAAATATGAAATTAAATAATAAAGTGCTAATTAACAAAAATTTGGCAGTTAGGGGACTAATAACAGTTGACGATGTCATTAATGAAGAAATGAGGATAGACGAAGTTATTATTTACACAAATTATTAGATAAACGAAACTGGATTAGTGAAATAACCCAAATAAAAAAGCAAACCCAGCGGAATGGAAAATAAAATTAATCATTGAAAACTCTGTAAAAACAGCGGTAAATCATCAAGCAAAATATACCCTGATTCAAAAAAAATACCCATGCCTTATCTAAATTTCAAGTCTAAAAAATAGAGAAATATATGAGATAGGCATTTCAAACAAATTCATACTCCCTATAACTAATGAATTATGGAAAAGAGACTTTAATATTGAATATACACAACCATGTTCAGATCTTATGAAATTCATTTTCAGTCAATTAAAAGATAATCAACATAAAATATTTAGATGGAAACTATATCATTATATTATACCATCTAAAACACACTTAAAATAATGGAAAATTGAGGAAAGTAATCTTTCTAATGTATGTCACGTAGAAGAAATCTATCTTCACTATTTCATTGAATGCAAATACTTTGACGAAGTAATATAGAAGAATCAATTAATTTATTTGGATACATAGTAAATTTGAAGAAATGAAAATACATCATTACTGGATATAAAATTAATCAATCAACACACTACGAAACATTAATAGGATACTCAATTTATACGGCATATCATACCAGTGATCAAAAACGTAAAACTGTTAGTGTTAAAACAATATTTGAAAATGAACTAAGGGTCTTTAGTCAAACTACAAAAATCGCACGGAACGTACTGCTTAAATATGTTATCTTGAGATTAAGAGTAGGGATTTAGTTATATTAATTTATTAGAGAACACTGTTACTATATATATACCTATGAGGGGGGGTATTTGACCCTCTAACTTTTACCTGCATCAGGCCTTGATACATACAGTGTATTAACATACAATGTAATGTTATATTTATATGTAACACAAATTAATATGACATGAGTAGAATGTTGGGAGAAATGCAATCTGCCGGTAGGGAATCGTCCGATCACTCTTGCACTTCGCCCTTCATTTTTACTGGATGATTTTCTTAACTCCGTTATCATACTTTTCATATCATATAAGCCGAATATGGCAAGATCTACCATTGGTCACATTGTATTAAAATGTCACATAGAAATGAAATAAAAGAACGACGAAAAGAACTATGATGAAAAGAGACTAAAGACAGAAAAGCAAATTTTCAAGGTCAACACATCGAATCATTTCACAATACAAAAGGGGGACAAATTAGAAAAAAAAAGAAAAAAGACAAGAGGCCCAGAGGGCCTGTATTGCTCACCTGGTTTGTAATGCCAAGTAATGTTCTGAATACAGGTTCATTGTTTCTTTTCTGAAGGAATTTTAATTTTAACCTCTAAATCCCCTATTGGGCCCAATCCCTCCTGCCCCCAGGGGGTCAGAGCCAAAATTTATACAAGTTATGTTCCCCTTCCCCTAAGGATGTTTATGGCCAAATTTGGTCACAATCCAAGCAAAACTCTATGACAAGTAGCGATTTAAAGGATTTACCTCTATTTCCCCTATTGGGCCCCGCCCCTCCTTCCCCCGAGGGGAACCAGAGCAAAAATTTATACAAGTTCTGTTCCCCTTCCCCCAAGGATGTTTGTGACCAAATTTGGTAACAATCCATGTAGAACTCTATGACAAGTAACGATTTAAAGGAAATGTTGACGGACAGACGGACGGACGACGAACGCCGCGCCATGACATAAGCTCACCGGCCCTTCGGGCAAGGTGAGCTAAAAGACGATATCGTATGTAAGGTACATATTTGTGTATAGAGTAACGTAGTTGGTTTTAAACATGTAAGCATGTGTTTATGTATGAGTAGGTATGAACTCTGGATATAAACGCGAGAGAGAAAACATGAGTGAAAGTGATTAAAGAGAATATTGAAAAAAAGAATATTTGTATAACGTAATTGCTAATGAAGGGGTTGAAGTGAAAAGAAAAAAAAATAGTAGTGAAAGGAAGAATATTTGATTGATGTAATTGCTGATACCAAAAAAAATTCGAGTTAAATAGTTTATTAGATCTGAAAGTGACGGGAGAAGAGTCTTAATCATATGCAAAAAGAGTGCGAATGACGGACGAGAGTGAATGTGTTGGTACTTCGGGTTTGGACAAATACGATCCTGACACTGAAAACGTCTGACATGTCTGATGTCTCATCTCTGAGTGCTAGGAAAAAAGTTTTAATTTTACGAGTACGAATGAGAGCTGCAAATGATTGCCAGCAACTGTTGTGTCAAAAACCATCATATTATAATCTACAGTGCAGCAAAAGGATAATATGAGGAGAGTACACCCTGAAGACAGGTTGCGGTCTGCACATAAATGGAAACATAAATAAGGCATGAAAACAGGAATAGTCCAGTACATAAATTTTGTTTTAACTTTTAAGTAATGTTTATAAGGCTTCATACATGCTTGTCTATCAATTTGAATGAATTCAACAGCTTAATTCACCAAACCTAATAGAGTACGTCCAAAAGATTGCTTGAGGAAAAAGGCCAGATCAACCTTTTTGCCGAGTAATAACACATACATGTATAAATAATAATATCTGATTAAACAATAACCAATGACAGATTTAAGTAATGAGTCATACGTGAATCAGTAATATGCTGTAATTTAATTTGTTGTAGAAAGTCTATCAGCAATATATTTTAAGTGAGCACTAACAATTATTTCAGTTCAATATTATAGTGTTTTTGCTAAAATAGACATTATCCTGTCAGAGGTACACTATTACATTGTACCTACACACGGACAACAGGAAACTACGTTAAGTTCGTACTTAAGTTACGTGTTAGATTGTCAGGTCTGACAGTAAAGTATTTACGCCCAACTCTGTCAATGCTAAAGCTAACCCCATCTACACGGTTATAATACTATAGCATCATGTGATTTACAACCCCAACGCTTTCAATTTTCTTCATGTATTGTCGATGTTAATTTAAATATCTGTACTAATTAAACACCTACCACAATAGTTTAAGTGATTAAGAGTTGATCTGCCGTTTCTTTAATCTGAAGTAACCGACAAAACATGTTGTTCATACATCGATTATCAATATTTTGTTTATTTGGTTTTGTTCTTTGATCATTTTAATAGTTTGAGGCATAATCTAGAAATCATTTCAAAATGATTTAATGTATGCTCAAACAATAATATCAGCTGTTATTTCAGCATAGTTTCAGCTGTTATTTTACCATATCTTTAGAAATAAACTGTGGTATCGGTTTAAAACCTTTACTTTAATGAGCTCTATATGGAGGCTCTTTAAGTAGTTAAAATGTTACCGTGCCGCTGACGATCGTATATTTCTCGTTTTCACAGACTGAACAAATTTCTTATTTTAGATACTAAAAGTTAGTAATATTTTCTTAATTGGATTACATCAAACCCAAGCTAACAAAAAGTTATTAAAAGATAAAGAAATAACAAATAACTAAAAGTGCCTGAATAAAGTCGATATTTTTCTTCCTATACGCATGCGCAAAAACATTGTCTGTAGCAAACAAATGCGGTAATAGAACCAAATAGAAAGTGCATTGACAAGAAAACAAATATATGAGAGTATGTACTACAGTTCGAGAATAATACATTGTCCGTCAAATATTAGAATGAGTTAATTGATTTCTTTCATAGACGTAGTAGTTTTGTAGCATAAACTTGAATGGAAAATTTTGGAAAAAAAGAAGGATAAATTACATTTTATCTATCATCTACATACACTCTGTATAATGGCATGATATCAAAAGTATCGACTCTATTCTACTTCAGAAAGCGCATTGACCGTATCCGTATTTACGTTTTACAGAAGACATTGTTATTTCCATGATGTGGTGGGTACAATGTATACGGTATTATAGACACGTTTTATTACTGATATAAAACTTTAAAATATAACCATTATAAGCATTTCCATATCAGCATAAGTCACTTTACAATCACTAATAACGCAACCTGACTACATGGTTCATTCCTTTTAGATATTTGTATCAAATCAAAATGTATACTATGTAAGTACTTCTTGATTCGTCAGTATGACTAATACGGCACACATAACTCTTATATTTTATATGCTTTACTTACTCAAATACAACTGATCGGCCCCGAAGTCACCGACCACGTGTTGCAGTCCAGTTCCGACAAATCTTAAAACAAATCACTATGAAATATTGTATAGTATCACTCCCCTGATCCCCTAGCCAGCGCCAGTTCGACGTAATAGTGAGTGTCCGGATATGCTGTACATAAGGTCCACACCACACACCACTTAAATCCCCTGACATTCCTCGAGTGTCTGTACGAGCTCCCACAGATACACCCAGGCATATCTACTACCGCCACGTCACTCAAGTCTGTAGTCGAAATTCTGCCATTGTGTAGCTACAATAACTTATATTACATTCAATAAACTATAACATTTATATAGAATAAATAAATGCAGTATGCCCTTGCGATGGAATAAAATATGAAAAAAATATTTTTAAAAAATCTGTCTTCCCTAGCACTTTCGCAGCTATCGCTGGGGTCTTTAATGATAAATATACAAATAAAATTTTAAACAAACGACGAAGACTCTTCTCCTAAATAGTATTCTTTCTAACCAAATGGATACAATATAAATGACATTTGGTGGATTACATGTCATGGATGAGTTACACGTATATAGGAGAAACAAGAGACCATTTAAGAAGCAGGGGCTGAGAGCACAAGCAACATATACATGTATACTCCGCTGAGTACAGGAAATTAAAACTCAGTGAAAATCTAGATATATGTTGAAAAACGAACTTTAAAATAACTTTTTTTTTATGAAATGTACACAGACACCGCTTGAGAAGGCTAGAGAAAAATATTTCATTAATTTGTTTAAACCTAAATTAAATAGAATTAGTTAAGATTTACCTCCCCTATTTATTGTGACGTCAACAAATGTATGACGTCATAATCTATTATTGTCATATATATATATATATATATGATTATTTTAATATTTGAATGAACCTTTAGAACTTAAGTCAGTAGTTTTATTGTTTATTGTTTAGAATAAGCAATTATATCAACCTATTTTTTGTTTAGATTATTTCGGGTGTCAGCTCTGCATCTTGTATCAATTGAAATTTTCCATATTCATTTACAAATGTTTGTATTTCTAGCGATATTGTAAATTATTCTCAGTTAATTTCATTTCGCTTTCTGTGTACTTACCCAAGAAGAATGCAATTTACCCATTAGGTTGACGTTTAAGCAATGAAAACACGATAAAATTATGATTTTGGAATTACTTTAATTAACATCTTGAATTCGTATAAAGATTTGATGACCAAGTTTTATATCAATAGAAATTAAATTTCAGACATCATATTATAGAAAACCGTTCTCAAAACTATATCCCGACGATATGTGATATTTAAATCGATATTCCGTTGGTTCTTTGCTTCTTGAAGTGCTGTGATAGTTAAATTTTGTTCTAAACATGAGTTGACATGATCGAAAGACATTGAGGAACACATCATATGACCAATATCTTTCAAACGCTACATGCTAAAGGTAACGGTTAACAGTTTGTTTTCAATTCAGTTTGTGCTTTACAGTCTAAGAGTTACGTTTCATTGTTTCGATTTTAAATCTGCAAGCTGTCTCCCGTTTGTTCTTTTAATTAAAATAAAAAAATGATACCTTTGTCTACCTGTATATAAATTTTAATCACAATTTAAGTACAACTATGTCAATACAACCGCTTACGTACTCAGTCATACGCACACTCCCTTCACACATGTTGTTCTAACAAATAATGAAATGGCCGTATTCATGCTTATTATTGATTCAATCTAGACGTCAATTTCTCAAATTACATCAATAATGTAATATTGAAGAAATGATTTAAGTATATCATACGATAGAGACAGGGATAGATAACAGGATTGAACGAAAAGTACACGCATGTAGTATAGATATAATCAAAATTCGCTGAGTAGTTGCTTCGTTGTAGTAACTAATTTGGATTGATTACCATGAATCAATTTTCTCTTAATATCGATCATTAGTGCATCAAATTTTAACATTTAAACGTAAACAATTACTACACGAACGCCATCTGTCATCACATTTGTTACCGTGATAGACAGCACGGGGCTTCATTTCATTTGTTAAAATCAAGAAATGTTATTGATATGGTATCTCGATTAACCCATAAATAAAATAAAAAGCGGGTGTATTAAAGTTTGTGTATGCTTTTACATACGAAGACTTTATGAAAATTGATTTTCCCGTCACTTCTTTAGAGTACATAGTTTGATTGTCGATCCAGTGAGAGAGTTATCCTCCGTCATTGACACACTGTCTGCAGACCGCCGGTAGAGGGCGTTAGTAAAAGCCCAACCTTTTGTATTATAGGTAGAGCTCATTAGCTGTCTAGCAGTGAAATAGGCTGCTACTCCCATAAGAATTAACCCAATTATTCCTATAACAATACCAATTATTTCTCCAGGAGACAGTCCAGTGTCAGTGTCTGAAAAGCAAATGTATATTTTCCATATAGTGTTTTACAGTTGTTTATCAAAATGCACATACATTGTATATATCGATGCAGATGACATACTGTCTTCTAGGTATATTCTCCAGTTGACTCTAACAAAATTTCATTTTCTAATTCAAAAGATGAAACTGATGTTACTGATATGATAAAAAATGACGATGAAACATCTCGATTAAATGTAATTTTGTAAAGTAATCGACCATAAAACACCTAAATGACATTGGTTCCATTAAATCGTTAATTAAGACGAAGTCACTAAATATGATAGTTGTTTTCATTATGAGTGACATCAAATTATCTTTCAGGTATATAGCCTTATACATATCAATTGGGTTTAGTTTGGTTAATTAGGTTTAAATCCCCTTAATGATCAGGATTATTTCAGGAAGAACTCCCATATGTTTGTATGTTTTGGGAGGATGCGGTGTATTCATGTGGTGTCTCCTTTATATAGTGCTATCTCACTAAAACATGCCACTGAAGACATTCGAACAAGCACATCCCACTTGGTCAAATTATAATGACAACGGGCAAACCAGTCGTCCCACTCCCTTTATGCTGAGCGCTTAGCAGGAGCAAACACCATCACTATTACAGATTATTATGTGTCTTGACCAGGGGATAGGATCCAGCAACCAAAGGTGAAGCTGATTTAGTTGAGACGTCAAGAAAAACAGAAAAGATAACATCCTAAATTTAGTCGACCTTTAAGTTCATGCAGTAAGGACAGGACAGACCACCAGTTAAGTTCATGCACAGTACTTTTTGTCGAATTAGATACTAAAATTTAATTAACTTATTTAAATAATATTTCAGTGCATGAAAAACTCATTTGTGTTCTACATTGTATATTATTGTTATAAATGTTTTAATATTTACATTTTGCCACAGCGACTACCATTACTCTAATGATAATCGTGATCTGCATTATGAGCCAATAAATGCAGCCTAGACTTGGTGTAGTAATATCTACATAAATGGATGTGAGTCTTGTTTACAAATACCATGTAAGTCCGCGCGGGAAAATTGACATTGTAGTTGATTGAACCAGTTTGGTTATAAAAATATCTTTAAAATGTCTGGAAAATTGAAAGTAAACTAAATAATTGAAAAACATTGAAATTTTGTTATCGTTTCATTTTTTTAAAGGGACTTTTTTATCACGTTGAACTTTGCTGTTGAGGTTAAATGGCTGAAGCGGGAAATTCAAATGTTCACTTGCATTTAAATTATGATTTACTTTGAACTAGAAAATCAAATGTACAGTAAATATAAAAATTAAAGGATTGTTAGATTGCATTTATTGGAGATATAAATGCAAGCTGGGTGGCAGATAAATAGAATAGCGCCCTAATCCTTTAATTGTTAAAAAGATATGACAGTTGCTTCATTGATAAGAATACAGATTGCTTAACAAATATCTCATTAAAATTAATATATCAGCTGCATTGTAATGATTTTTTGTAACAATTTTCAAGCATGTCATTTTTAATAAAATTACGGAGATAAGGAGAAATAGATTTAAAAATAATTAAATTGTGTGGTGTCTTTTACTTTCCTTTTTCTTTTATAAACAGACTAACATACGTTTATGTGGCAGTGGATGGGTTCTTCGAGGTAAGTGGTGCATGGGGTTATTTTCAGTAGAAGTAGACACTTCCGGTTCTGGCAAACTAGTCGATGACCGATTTAATGACTCTGAAGCGCTGGACGGTATTTCCGGTTCCGCTGTTGTCGGTTCCTGTGTTTCAGGCTGTTCAAATGTGGTAGTCAGCATTTCTTCTGATGATAGAGCAAATATCAAAATAAAAGATAAATATCTTTTATTATAACGATAGCAATGAAATTGCAATCATGTTAAAGCCACACTATACGTAACTATCAACAAAAATTCAACTTAAATTCGACTGAAGATGTAGTTGAAATAAAGATATATTAAAGAATGTTAAAATATTTTTTAATAACTTTGGTACAGCAGTTGTTGAAAGTCTATACATGTAAATATGCATTCATTTTAAACTGGTCGCCTTAGAAGTAACGATTTTTATTGCCGAACGGAAGTCGGAAAGTTCATGACCCGTTTTCGGAAGAGTTCGGACAGACGTTACGTATTTACGGTAGTCACACGACGTTCTCGGCAACAACACTACAATGTCGGCTAACTTCGGCTTCTTTGACTAAGTGGGACCCACCTAGCGATGTTTAATATTTATTTGATCTTTATCAAAATATTCCTAATCAATCTTGACTTCGATTTAGTCCTGTCTCTGCATGATTTGCAACAGGATTTTTTTTTCAACAATCTTCTAAATCATGAAAAAAATAAGAAAGATACGGATATCGGGTCTTTAATATTGCTTACACAATTGCTATAAGCAAATAACTCTCTGGGAATTGAAGTTAAAGATTTTCAAGAACCATGCAAACAAAAGTGAGAAAAAAGAAAACCTACGGGTTTGTCCTTTACAGACATAAGCACGGTTGTAATCTTTACAGTTTAAATCATTCCAACGGCCACTCCGGTACATTTCCACACACTGCTCCTCTTCACTATTCCAGGAAGAGGAAGGTTCATTATCATTCCAATTGTTAAAACCGACAGGCGAACCGTCCTCCCAGTAGAAGGCGATCGGTGGAAAAGCAGGAAGTTCCATGTATTCAAATCCTTCATAGTCATCATAGTGGCCGTAATAAGCTGTAAATGTCAATAATAAAATGGAATTGATGATGTGTTCCATGCAACTTACTTAACAGAGCTTTGTACCATCACAATCTAGCTTAGAAAATAGAGTAATCATTGTCATGCATAACCATAAATGGTTAATGTATTCGTAACAGTGAACCTTAAAAATATCAACAGCAAAAATGGACTTGATATAGCTAAAATATCGTCGCACAGGCGATTTAAGTATACATTTTAAAGCAAAAACGTGAAAAATATCTCTATAAAGCGTAAGAAACGCATTTTTTTCTCCAAAATTACTCATTTCATCACTTGAAATATTAAACAATTTTGACCAATTTCCTATATGGCAACTTGCTACAAACAGATATATTATTTTTTTTTAAAATCAAAACAACTCTGATTAGTTTCATAACGGGACTTCAAAGAGGACAGAAAAGTAATCATTGCACCTGTTGAAGATCTTTTACTTACATTCAGTCTCTCTTTTGCGTCTCCCTTCTTTTGGTAACCTACTGTAACCTATCCAAATGTTTGGACTCTGGCCAGTAGATAGTTGATTCACAAGATCTTTCACGTAATTCAACTCATCATGGCTACTTAAACTGACAAGATGCATTCCTTTCTCAACACATGTGTCCCTAGCTAATATCCACGACAACGGCGTGTCCAACTCCACGTAGTAGCACATATTCATGTGTAGATGCATATCAGCAGGGCAAATGCCAGGTCGTGGAGAAGTGGGAGGTTCAACTGCATTTTATAGAGCAATTAAAATCAAAAACATAAAATACCCCCTTCAGAAAAAAAGAAAAAACTAAACAAAAAGACACCGAATACATAATCAAAGAATGTGTTTTATGCCTGAGGAACATGTGTGTTTTGGAAGACAGTAGTATGTTCTATACGTGAGGAGCGTGTGTGTTTGGGGAGACAGCAGTATGTTCTATACGTGAGGAGCAAGTGTGTTTGGGGAGACAGCAGTATGTTCTATACGTGAGGAGCGTGTGTGTTTGGGGAGACAGCAGTATGTTCTATACGTGAGGAGCGTGTGTGTTTGGGGAGACAGTAGTATGTTCTATATGTGAGGAGCGTGTGTGTTTGGGGAGACAGCAGTATGTTCTATACGTGAGGAGCAAGTGTGTTTGGGGAGACAGCAGTATGTTCTATACGTGAGGAGCGTGTGTGTTTGGGGAGACAGCAGTATGTTCTATACGTGAGGAGCGTGTGTGTTTGGGGAGACAGTAGTATGTTCTATATGTGAGGAGCGTGTGTGTTTGGGGAAACAGCAGTATGTTCTATGCATGAGGAGCGTTTGTGTTTTGGGAGACAGCAGCATGTTCTATGCGTGAAGAGCACGTGTGTTTAGGGAGACAGCAGTATGTTCTATGCATGAGGAGCGTGTGTGTTTGGGGCGACAGCAGTATGTTCTACGCGTGAGGAACATGTTTGTTTGGGGAGGTAGCAGTATGTTCTATGCGTGAGGAGCGTGTGTGTTTGGGGTGACAGCAGTATGTTCTATGCATGAGAAGCGTTTGTGTTTTGGGAGACATCAGTATGTTCTATGCGTGAGGAGCACGTGTATTTAGGGAGATAGCAGTGTGTTCTATGCGTGAGGAGCGTGTGTTTTAGGGAGACAGCAGTATGTTCAATGCGTTAGAAGTATGTGTATTTGGGGAGACAGCAGTATATTCTACCCGTGAGGAGCATGTGTATTTTGGGAGACATCGATGTTTTTTATGCGTGAGGATTACGTGTATTTAGGGAGATAGCAGGATGTTCAATGCATGAGGAGCGTTTGTGTTTTGGGAGACAGCAGTATGTTCTATGCGTGAGGAGCGTGTGTATTTGGGAAGACAACAGTATGTTGTACGCGTGAGGAACATATTTGTTTGGGGAGATAGCAGTGTGTTCTATGCGTGAGGAGCGTGTGTTTTAGGGAGACAGCAGTATGTTCTATGCTGAGAAGTATGTGTTTTGGGGAGACAGCAGTATATTCTACGTGAGGAGCTGTTGTATTTTGGGAGACATCAGTATGTTTTTATGCGTGAGGAGATGTGTATTTGTGGAGAGCAGCAGATGTTCTACGCGTGAGGAGCGTTTGTGTTTTGGAGACGTACAGTGTATGTTCTATTGCTGAGGAGCGTTTGTGTTTTGGGAGACAGCAGTATGTTCTATGCGTGAGGAGACACGTATGTTGTACGCGTGATAGCAGTGTGTTCTATGCTGAGGAGCGTGTTTTAGGAGACACAGATGTTCTATGCGTTAGAAGTAGTGTATTTGGGGAGACAGCAGTATTTCTACCCGTGAGGAGCATGTGTATTTTGGGAGACATCGATGTTTTTATGCGTGAGGATTATGTGTGTTTGTGGAGACAGCAGCATGTTCTACGCGTGAGGAGCGTGTGTGTTTTGGGCGACAGTAGTATGTTCTACGCTTGAGGAGCGTTTGTGTTTTGGGAGACAGCAGTATGTTCTATGCGTGAAGAGCACGTTTGTTTAGGGAGATAGCAGTATGTTCTATGCATGAGGAGCGTTTGTGTTTAGGGAGACATCAGTATGTTCTATGCATGAGGAGCATGTGTGTTTGGGGAGACAGCAGTATGTTCTATACGTGAGGAGCGTGTGTGTTTGGGGAGACAGCAGTATGTTCTACGCGTGAGGAGCGTGTGTGTTTGGGGTGACAGCAGTATGTTCTATGTGTGAGGAGTGTGTGTGTTTGGGGAGACAGCAGTATGTTCTACGCGTGAGGAGCATGTGTGTTTTGGGCGACAGCAGTATGTTTTATGCATGAGGAGCGTTTGTGTTTTGGGAGACAGCAGTATGTTCTATGCATGAGGAGCGTTTGTGTTTTGGAAGACAGCAGTATGTTCTATGCGTGAAGAGCACGTTTGTTTAGGGAGATAGCAGTATGTTCTATGCATGAGGAGCGTTTGTGTTTGGGGAGACATCAGTATGTTCTATGCGTGAGGAGCGTGTGTGTTTGGGGAGACAACAATATGTTCTACGCGTGGGGAGCGTGCGTATTTGGGGAGACAGCAGTATGTTCTATGCATGAGGAGCGTGTGTGTTTGGGGAGACATTAGTATGTTCTATGCGTGAGGAGCAAGTGTGTTTGGGGAGACAGCAGTATGTTCTACGTTTGAAGAGCATGTGTGTTTGGGGAAACATCGACATGTTCTATGCGTGAGGAGTATGTGTATTTGGGGAGACAGCAGTATGTTCTACGCGTGAGGAGCATGTGTGTTTTGGGCGACAGTAGTATTTCTACGCGTGAGGAGCAAGTGTGTTTGGGGAGATAGCAGTGTGTTCTATGCGTGAGGAGCGTGTGTTTTAGGGAGACAGCAGTATGTTCTATGCGTTAGAAGTATGTGTATTTGGGGAGACAGCAGTATATTCTACCCGTGAGGAGCATGTGTATTTTGGGAGACATCGATGTTTTTTATGCGTGAGGATTATGTGTATTTGTGGAGACAGCAGCATGTTCTACGCGTGAGGAGCGTGTGTGTTTTGAGCGACAGTAGTATGTTCTACGCTTGAGGAGCGTTTGTGTTTTGGGAGACAGCAGTATGTTCTATGCGTGAAGAGCACGTTTGTTTAGGGAGATAGCAGTATGTTCTATGCATGAGGAGCGTTTGTGTTTAGGGAGACATCAGTATGTTCTATGCATGAGGAGCATGTGTGTTTGGGGAGACAGCAGTATGTTCTATACGTGAGGAGCGTGTGTGTTTGGGGAGACAGCAGTATGTTCTACGCGTGAGGAGCGTGTGTGTTTGGGGTGACAGCAGTATGTTCTATGTGTGAGGAGTGTGTGTGTTTGGGGAGACAGCAGTATGTTCTACGCGTGAGGAGCATGTGTGTTTGGGGCGACAGCAGTATGTTCTATGCATGAGGAGCGTTTGTGTTTTGGGAGACAGCAGTATGTTCTATGCATGAGGAGCGTTTGTGTTTTGGGAGACAGCAGTATGTTCTATGCGTGAAGAGCACGTTTGTTTAGGGAGATAGCAGTATGTTCTATGCATGAGGAGCGTTTGTGTTTGGGGAGACATCAGTATGTTCTATGCGTGAGGAGCGTGTGTGTTTGGGGAGACAACAATATGTTCTACGCGTGAGGAGCGTGTGTATTTGGGGAGACAGCAGTATGTTCTACGCGTGGGGAGCATGTGTGTTATGAGCGACAGTAGTATGTTCTACGCGTGAGGGGCGTGTGTGTTTTGGGAGACAGCAGTATGTTCTATGCATGAGGAGCGTGTGTGTTTGGGGAGACATTAGTATGTTCTATGCGTGAGGAGCAAGTGTGTTTTGGGAGACAGCAGTATGTTCTACGCTTGAGGAGCATGTGTGTTTGGGGAAACATCGACATGTTCTATACGTGAGGAGTATGTGTATTTGGGGAGACAGCAGTATGTTCTACGCGTGAGGAGCATGTGTGTTTTGGGCGACAGTAGTATTTCTACGCGTGAGGAGCAAGTGTGTTGGGGAAACAGCAGTATGTTCTACGCGTGAGGAGCATGTGTGTTTGGGGAGACATCGATTTGTTCTATGCGTGAGGAGCGTGTGTGTTTGGGAAGACAGCAGTATGTTCTACGCGTGAGGATCGCGTGTGTTTGGTGCGACAGCAGTATGTTCTACGCGTGAGGAACATATTTGTTTAGGGAGATAGCAGTATGTTCTATGCGTGAGGAGCGCGTGTGTTTGGGGAGACAGCAGTATGTTCTATACGTGAGGAGTATGTGTATTTGGGGAGACAGCTGTATGTTCTACGCATGAGGAGCGTGTGTGTTTGGGGAGACATTAGTATGTTCTATGCATGAGGAGCAAGTGTGTTTGGGGAGACAGCAGTATATTCTACCCGTGAGGAGCATGTGTGTTTGGGGAGACATTAGTATGTTCTATGCGTGAGGAGCAAGTGTGTTTGGGGAGACAGCAGTATGTTCTACGCGTGATGAACATGTGTGTTTGGGGAGACATCAATATTTTCTATGCGTGAGGAGTATGTGTATTTGGGGAGACAGCAGTATGTTCTACGCGTGGGGAGCATGTGTGTTTTGAGCGACAGTAGTATGTTTTACACGTGAGGGGCGTGTGTGTTTTGGGAGACAGCAGTATGTTCTACGCGTGAGGAGCGTGCGTGTTTGGGGAGACAGCAGTAAGTTCTATGCATGAAGAGTGTGTGTTTGGGGAGACAGCGGTATGTTCTATGCGTGATGAGCCTGTGTGTGGGGAGACATCAGAATGTTCTATGCGTGAGGATCGTGTGTGTTTGGGGAGACAGCAGTATGTGCTATGTGTGAGGAGTGAGTGTGTTTGGGGAGACAGCAGTATGTGCTATGCGTGAGGAGCGTGTGTTTAAGGAGACATCTGTATATTAATGCATGAGGAGCGCGTGTGTTTGGGGAGACAACAGTATGTTTGTGTTGTGACTCTTAATAAAAGTGTTACCCTTTCTATAGTGTCATTGGAGACGTTTGGAAAAAGAAAATAAGTTAGGACGATAAGAATATGAAATTAGTCTCCTTTTGTGATAATCCAATATAGCAACATGTACAATGAATAGCCAACGGCAAGACGGCGTGTATACATTTAATTATCCCCAGTAGAAGTGGACTGAGTATTAGGGCAACGATACATTTACGCTTTCGTTATAAGTGCCTTAGTGATGACATATCAGCGAAACGAATGGAATAAAAAGTCTAAAAATCATAGTATAGCTAACATGCACCAGAAAAACCCATGCCCCTCCCGACTCCAATGCACTATGCGTATAAATACAAATACGAAATATGTTTAAGTAAGCTACAATGAATACAAATACAGGTTATTGACACACTTCATAATTGCAATTCTTCATTGTTTTAATACATATTCACAAATTGGCCTACCTAAGTTTTTTTCACATAAAAATGGCATTGTCAAATCACACGCTGATACCTTCCAGCGGTTATTTTGAGAAACTGTACACGTTTTATTGGATCCTAGGACCGGTTGACCGTTTGCCCATTTGGTATATTTTACAGGCCATCCGTCCACCCACACCATGTCTTCGGATACCTAAGGATCAGACAATGCATGATAGTTCAAACGAAAGTATGCGTCGCGCATTTTGCATTACTGTATATAATACCACAAGAACACAAGCTATTTTATATGGGGTAAATGTTTAACGGTGAATAAAGTTGATAACTTTCGAAAATTTCAGATAAAAAGATAAATAAAAAATGCGTTCGCTCTAAAGAATACTTTTAATAGAGATTCGCACAACTCTTGAATTAAATATTAGATAATGATATTTGTTTTATTTGGAGATAACAGAAAATACACAATATGATCATACTGAGACCATAGAGTAACAATCGAATCATTGAAAAAATCATTTCTAAAATGTTGTCGTAAACATATGTTTATTTAAACACTTGATATAAACAATTTACAAAGTACTTTGATACACGGCTTTAAACAAGGTATGTATGTATTCAACATGAAACATCTGAAGCATATTCAGTATTTCACGAAATATGTTCGTTTCCTTTTATTGATGAATAGCCATAGATAATTCATAACTAAAAAATAATAGAATCCCTATCATTATAATCAGGTTGCGAAGTGAAAAGTTCGAAAAAGTATTTTTGAAGAGAAAAATAGACTGAAATTCAATATTTTTGAACTAGAACTTGATAATTCATAGATGAAATAAGTTGACAAATGGTTTAAGTTATATCGCATATTTAATGACAAAATATGTCCTGTTATATATTGTGATCCAAAACTATTGTAGCAAAAGTAAAATACTAAATTAAAACTCAGTTTAAAAAACGGAAAAATGAGTTTACCTTGCTCTTAATCAGACCTATCCAGTATGGTGTTGCCTCGAGTTCGCTTGTGAACATTTCTATGAAGGCCTGTTCATATACGCTACTAGAGGAAACTAAATCCGCAGAGTCTATTTGACACGTAGTTCGCGCCAAATCCCAAGGCAGGCCGGTCAGAACGAGCTTGTAGCAGCTATCGAAAGACCACGTATATCCGTGAGGACATTCCTTGTGTAACACCGGGGGAACAGTTGGCAGATGGATTGCTGAAAAGGCAAAACGTTTATGACTTTACATATTTATGATTACTCCCATCTAAACGGTAATAAGTGAGTTATTGAATTATTTCCTGAAAAAAATATAGTTGTAACTGATAATAATCTTAATACGATGTGTCTTGTAGATTTGTGACATAGCAAAGTTAAATTTTGTACTAAAAACTCAAAGCAGCAGACCATAGCAATGAAAATACGTTAAAATATATTATGTTCAAAACGTATAAGATTGAAATTGTCTAGATTAACGAACACCAAAACCAGAATATAAAATTTTATACATACATCCGACTATAAAATATTTTATACATACATCCGACTATGAAATATGTTATACATACATCCGACTATAAAATATGTTATACATACATCCGACTATGAAATATGTTATACATACATCCGGCTATAAAATATGGTATACATACATCCAACTATGAAACATGTTATACATACATCCGGCTATAAAATATGTTATACATACATCCGACTATGAAACATGTTATACATACATCCGGCTGTAAAATATGTTATACATACATCCGACTATGAAACATGTTATACATACATCCAACTATGAAACATGTTATACATACATCCGGCTATAAAATATGGTATACATACATCCGACTATGAAACATGTTATACATACATCCGGCTGTAAAATAGTTTAAACATATATCCGAATATAATAGTATATACATACGTCCGACTTTAAAATATTGTATACATACATTGTATATCCGATTTTATATATTCATCCTACCCTGAAATATTTTATACTTATATCCGACTATGAAATAATTAAAACGTGTAAAACTTGAAAACAATGTCGAATATAAGAAAAAACATAACTTACTCTTAATACATTTTGAATAAATATCCAAGTTGTAAAATAGTTGATACGTATACCATATCTGGAGCAAAACCCAAACGTACATCTACAAAAACATGTTAATTCACCTTAACATCTTTCTCAATGGATTTAACGCAATCATCACATTTTGAATTATTTTAAGCTTATATCCGAAGCGAAAACTATATCTTATCCAAAATCATTTTATCACAAATTTTAAGCCGAAGTAATTAAGACCTTTATATAATGAGGAAATGATTTAACAAATATCAATTCAAAATGTTTTAGAAACATATCCGACTATTTCAAGACAGAACGTTCAAGCGCACATATCATTCTTAAACTCGGTCATTTTATTATAACGCTTTAATGTTTTGTTTAAATCTAAATGGAACATTTAGTTGCATGTAGTTGAGGCCTGCTTCTGTTCGGAATACATATATATACCAGTACTTTAATAGATAAACATAAATATATATATGTATCGATAATGCTATGATAATCTCGCAGACGCGTGCTGTTGAAGACACTAAGCAAGCACACCCCATTCAGTCGGTCAGATTATAGTGACAATGGGCGACCAGTCCTCCCACTCCTTTTGTACTGAATGCTTAGTGAGCAGAAACTATCACGTTTATAGAATATGGTGTACGACAAGGGCACAGAAGCCACAACATCCTTCCTAACAAAGGCGAATGCTTAACTCAAGTTCAAAAGTGAGATCTAAGGGAAGTGATAGGTAGGACAAAGTTAGTCAGAAAGACAAGAAAAGGTAAATCTCAAATGTAGTCACATTTTTCGATCATCCAACGGGGGCAATAGGGACAGTTCTAACGTCGTACCTGAGGGACAGAAGTCCCAAGCATTTGCCATAGTAGCGGCAATGATAAAAGAGCTAATACAGTTTATATATTCATTGCTAAAACATTTAAACCATCTACAAGACGTAATAATTTCAAAGATAAGGCTGTAATAAATCAATCAAGCATACAAGTACATTCATTCTAAATGATAGCAAATATACATACACCAAACTTGAGAAAAGAAGTACCATTCTATTTATTATCCGCAAAACGCGTTTATGGATAATTTAAAAGCGAGCTGAAGCCGTCCAAATGCCGATCTGTAAGTCCATCTGAACGGCCTCTCAAGTCAGTAAAGGTTTACTACCATGATAATATGAGGACATAAAAGGTTTTTTGTTGAATGAAAATCGGAGTACCCGGGAGAAAAAACACCTACATGATAACTGACCCACATGAGATTCGAACTCACGACCCAGAAGTTGAGAACTTATATGGTAATATGTCGGGACACCTCGGCGAAACTATCTCCACGAAACGTTATGCATCAAACCTTTTCTCTAAACTCGAGATGATTTTGTGATCGTTATTTAACTTTCACGATCAAATCATAACTTTCATGAGCCAATATTTCAGCTATTTGGTATGATACCACCTTGAAACTCAAAAAGGTTATAGACATCGTTCCATAGTATATACCTACATGAATGTGCGACAAATGACTATTAAACACCAAATTGTTAATGTTCTGAGATGCAGTGAAAATCATTCAAAGGCACGGACAAACACGTTAAAGCTTTATAAGCACCCGTTAGAAGACATATTTATGTACCATATTAGTTCTTGTCTTTATGCTCTATGTATAGAAAGATGAGAGCTTATGTGACAAATGTGTAAAATTACCGACAAATTTGTTGATTTAACGTAGACCGTCCCTTCTGTGGCGTCATACGTTTGTAACGTCGCTATCCAGATCCCGGCAAACGTATTTTATTTCTCCTTACCCATCTATTATAACTCGCTTCTGACATCGGCATTGGAGCAAATACTTCGTCTGGAACCTTTCTGAGTGTTTACTTGAAGTGTATCAATCTAAAGGTGTGGTAATCGGTGAATATAGTATAATAATCCAAGAATCACTAAACAGTCAGATGGAATACACATGGATTTACGAGGAGCCAAAATGAAAAACTTCACGTCAATAGTAACAAATGAATTACCGTTATCGTTATAATTGTATACCTATCTTTTTGCAGAATAGAAATACAATAACACAGTAGATAGATGCCTAAGGAAGTTAGTGGTGTTATGAATGGAAACATTAGAGTTTCGAGCTTCGATAGGCACTCTTCGTAAGATACCGGTATACTAATTTTCGTCCGGAAACGGACAATCAAAATATGGAAATAAAATTGCAGGAAAATATTTTCATTTTATTTTATTGAAATATTTATCTATATTTTGAAAGATGCTATAACGGGAAATAGTCCATTTTAATACGGCATCACACAGAGCAAATATTCGTCTCAGAAAAAAACTGATGTATTTTCTGCTGAATTATACTCTTTTTGGAAGTTTGAGGTCAGGCCTACATGTAGCTTGCAAACTGGTTTGTTATATTTTATATGATAAATAAATAAAATCATTAAGATATATGATTATTGTATTATCTTGTATTCTCCAATAATATAAGAAATATAGGAAATTAAAAAGGGTAAATGAATAGCATAAAACATTGAACAGTGCTACGGATTTGCCTATTTTAAGGTTTTCAGGCCAACATTTAAGGGGTATTAGAAAGCAAATCGGTCATATTTTGAAAAATAATACGGTGAGGTATGATTTTTATTGGTTTTTCTTATTGCAAATAAGTCAATCTTCATGGAAATTATAAAAAATCGATTTTTCCTGAGATCATTTTTTTCAGAAAAAAAAGAAAACATGACCATTTTGATGCTATTTTTCACTAAAATTGGGCCCGGATTTTATTTTATAATAATGATACTTCGTTTCATTGTGGAAAATCCCCCCCCTCATCCTTATTTTTTGTAACTTTAACTTGAAGTAAAATTAGAAGCTCAAACTTTCCTATGGTGGTAGTGGTGTAACTGAAGAAAAATACTAAATCGTCTGCTTGTTTTTTTGATAGTGAAAAAATATCATTTGTCAGCGGTGGAGCATCTTTAAGGGATGTTACAGGGAGGGAATATTATTCATTTAAAAATACTTAAAATCCGGAATTTCATGGCATTAGTACACATCTTTAAGCAACACTGGAAGACAAATTAACCCAGTCACATATGATTTTTATGTGGTTTTTGTGATCAGGATATACCTAAAATCAAAATATCAAAAAATAAACGAAATCCCTGAGAGGAAACCAGAAGGGACGATCTACCTTAAGTACCTACTGGGTCTAGACAGTGCCCATAATTGTGGTTTATTTGATGTTGTCTATTAAAGATTTTTAAGTTTAAAAATATTGTTTAAATTGCATTTTGATGGAACTGGTGCAATACAATCACCTAAATGGATCACTACCTGTCGTTTCCCTGGACTTTTCAACTTTAAACTGTATTATTAATCTATTTACAAAATAGTTTGTAGAGACACATATTCACAACTTTCAACAAATGCACAATTGATGGAGGACAAATTATTTAGCCCTGTGTGAAACATACATGTAAAATCTAAATGTGCATTGAACAGATCACTGCCTAAGATTAGATAATATACTTTACTATCTCTATAAATAAAATTTCAACATTTTGTGCGATTTATGTGAAATGAAGTCGCCACTTTTGTACAATTTTATAAACAAATTCTGTATATTTTATATGTGATTATTAACACGTAATACTGCGCGTCTCAGTGGCAGCCAGATCTAACAGCATTCGAATAACGATGTATTTGTTAATATTATGAAAATGTGAAAGCATATATTTATTCAAAATGTCTGTCCTTATGCAGTCTCGTAAATGCATTCTATACCTTTGGTTTTTCAGTAACTAGTAAGTAAGTTAATTAACTCATGGTCAAAAAGACGAGATGATATCGGCGACCGGTCGCGATCGTGTTTAACTTTCATGATCAAATTGTCAATTTCATGAGCCAATATCTCACTACCATTTTGTATGATGTGACCTTGAAACAAAAACTGTTGTAAACATCGTTCCATAGTATATACATACATGTATGTGCAAAAGATGACCATTAAACACCAAATTGTAAATGCGCTGAGATCCTGTGAAAGTCATGAAGATTTATAGGTACTCGTTACAATACATCATTTATGCACCATATGAGTTCTTGTCTTTATGCTTTGTCTCTGTTTAGATGAGAGCATATGTCACTTTATAATTACTGATACTGTTGAAAAAAATGTATAGAATGAAACAGTAGACCACAATTTAGCTTCATTGTCGGACCGTGTGTAATTGTGATTTTTGGCAGTACATATACCGCTAAAATTAATTTTGAACAGTTATTTGATATGTAAAATTAAACCCTATGCATTGTAAATATTGCAATTCTCAAAATGTTGGTAATTTTTGGTGGTGAATAATGTATTAAAAGCTCTTCTTGTTTTGTGAGAATGAAACTTACGACACATATAATATGAACTATGTTTTGCCCTTGGTGCAAAATGACTTCATACATAAATCGATTGATTAGACCATTGTGACCTTGAATGCATGTCAACGTCATTCGATTGTAGGCATATACATTTATACCATACATGAGAAATACCTCAGCTGATGTTTCAAAGGAATTTTGTTAATGTAAAATGATATTTAAGCGTATTATTCAACATTTTACTACCTTGACCTTCAAGAGTGATAAAGGTCATATATTAAACACTTATTTTGACATTTATCTATCATGTTACAGACGAAATTGGGCGACCAGTCCTTCCAAATGTTCTACAACAATTGTGCTGCTGTAGATATATCTGACCTGTATGACCTTGACTATATTTTTAATTTTGATCTTTATTCATGCAGGCACACGTGTATGTCATAGGTGTTTGAAATCCATATGATACGGTTTAATGACGTAAAAGAGTGACACATTTTTGGCGTAAAACTGTTGTACACATCTGGTCATCAATGTCTATGCAAAAATTCAAGCATATATGTTAAGTATTAAAGGCGCTGATTTTGGCGGCAGAACGACAAAATCACCGTTTTTCAAAGTGAAATATCTCCACTATTTTAAATGAGATGAACTTTAAACTTGTTGATATATATTTCTGAGAGCATGGTCTTTCATATCCAACTTTCAAAAACATTTTTGACCTTGGTAATCTTTTACGTTTATCTTGAATGAAGATCAAGGTCAATGAAAAGCATAAATTCTGTCGATATCTGTCCATGCTATATATATGTAAACATTCAAACATGTAAGTAAAGTATTAAAGGCGCTGAAACCGTGTACATTTTTGGCGGGAAAACGACAAAATCGCCATTTTTCAAAGCGCTATATCTCCGCCATTTTGGATCAGATGACCTTGAAACTTTTTATTATATATTTTTGAAAGCATGCCCTTTCATATCCAACCATCAAAACTTTTCTATGGCAAATTTCGTTTTTGACGTTTGTTTGACCCCGTAGGGAACTTTTGACCTTGACATAATCTCTGATAACATGTCATAAGAAAAAGACGCGCTATGTCAGATTAATCTACCTGAATAATTAAACGGGCACGACGTACAGCGTACGATTATGAAATTATGAACGTTTAAACTTCGTTCAAAAGTTGTTTTTTACGTCTGCGACCTTGACCTTGAACGTTATCGTACAAAATTGAACGTATGTTTTCAAGAGCTTGTGTACGTACATGATGTGCCCAAAGTTGAGCGTCGTATTTTGTTCCGTTCGTGAGAAAAAGTGTTCAGAAGGTTTTGTGGAAATAATAAGAATAATTATAAGAAAAAAACAGAACAAATCAACAGGGATTTCCATCCGTATGGAAATCCCTAATAATAAAAAACAGATAAATAACAATAGGGATTGCCATTCAAAGTGGAAGTCCCTAATTGAAAAAAAAACAATAACAATATAGGGAGTTCCATCCGTGAATGGAAATCCCCAATAATTAACCTTCGAATTTGCGAATTTAAACACAACAAAAGGAGCGGAACAATATCAATAAACAAGATATTTGCAGCACTTATATCGAGATTAATGAGGCATAAAACTCGAAACCAGATAATAAGAATTTCATGTAACAGTTGCGTTAGGAAAATATTACGATGTGAGTAAATAAATGCTTTCTAAATTTGATGATTTGATCCCGAACAGTCAAGTGACGTCCGGGTGATTCGACCTTGCAAGCTGGCGTTTTGGAGGAATAAACATTCATTTGTGGTTTTATGGTGGCAATTTGCACTGATTTACAGCATAACATAGTTTAAAATAATTGTGTACGTTTATCTTGAAACAGTTTATCATTTAAACATCACTTTGACAAAAAGAAAAAGAAACATTAGTCCTAGGCTATCTTACTGCATCCACCAAAATAATCATGTTATCGATCAGACGATCACTTTAATACGTTTCTCTTGCATCAAATCGAACTATGTGCAATAACCGAACGGCTGAAAGAACGAAAAAAAGCACACCCGAAAGAATGAAAACAATAACTACCAAACGAAAAGAGCAAACGAACAAAAAAGGAAGAACGAGCGATCGAACGAATAAAATTATTATATATACAATGTATCTAGTTGTACAGGGGATTAAGTGTGTCCTTCCTTCCATGCGTCTATTAATCTGTCTGTGCAAGCGTCCTTACATACAGGACAGACTGCATATGACACGAACATACTTTAAGTTATGATTTTATCAACTCAGACAGACAAACCAACAAACACACGAACAAATGACAGACGAACAGATGGATGGAAAGGCAGACACGAACGATATGATGGTCACGATTTCCACTCATGGATGAACAAACATTCTGGTTTTATTATAATGTACAAATGTACTTTATATATCTATGCAAAAATTCAAGCATGTATGTTAAGTTAATGGCACTGAAACATTGATTATTTTGGGAGAGAAAACGACAAAATCGCCATTTTCAAACACATTGCAGCATCTTCAACACAATTGGCTGATAATATAATCCAATTAAAAAGCGACTATTGTATGGCCTAATGGCTTAAAACGGACCAGGCACATTGTGGCGTGTCCAACCTGTTTCTCATCAGATTACAAATAATAACACACGTTCTAGTCTATATTTAAAAAATTCGTAAACGATCGTAAAAAAAGCATTATTTAAATATTTCTCTCGTCGTCATAGTATTTTCTGAGACCTAAATACTCATTTAATGTATAAGTTAAAATAATTGATAACATTGTTGCAGAATTACATTTATCAAACAAGCTTACAGTAAGTGTTGCAAGCACACGTCCTCTGCCGTTAATTATATTTTCTCAACTATGGCAAGTTGACCTTTTGACACCGAGTTCAATCCCAAGCTGTACTTTCTTATATGCTAGCATTGTGTGAACATTATGTTCAAAATCCAGCAATTCGTCTCAAGTTATCACCTGAAAACCAAAGTCGGACACACAGACGAAGACAAACACCATTAGTCCCCTCAGCTGGAGACTAATAAGCACATACTTTTTCATATTTAAATTACTTAAACTAAACAAAGTTAAAAGAGACTTACACTTTTTGACCTGACAGATAAAGTTGAGTGACTTCCAACATGGAGCATCATTCCATTTCCCGGCGTCATTTCCATTGTTGAGTAACTCGACGCAATTTTCCTATAAAACAATGAATCAAAGAAATATTTGCAACCCTTTGCGATCAATATGATATTTTAGCGTCCTTCTCATATTTCCTTTCTTTGTTTCGAAGTCAGATGTCATGATACCATAGCAAAGATCGCTGATATTTTAGCGTACTTCTCTTTTAATTTGCTCACGTTTTCTTTCTTTGATTCGAAATCAGATGTCATGATATCATAGCAAAGATCGCTAAAAGGAAATGTCTATTATTACATATGTAGGTGTCCTAGTTCTATAGACCTATATCTATATTGTCAATGGTCAGGTGTATACAATATGCACCACATTGGAGTTGTAGTGTGCTAAAATAATGATTGACAAGATAAACATCCGAGAAAGAATTGAACTTGCAATCTTTTTCTTTGTAGCCATAATAATTTGAAATAAATATCACCTACATTTCCGCCGTTAGGTTCGCCTTGGTTCCAGTTGGTATAGGTCACTCGAGAATTGTCTATCCAAGAATACACACCATCGTACCGTAAACGATCGTCCAATCCAATCCAAAAGTTAGATCCCCGGTATTCCGGCCTTCCAAGGATGCCCAGCAGGAGTGCTTTCAAATGGTAATCCATGCAAGTTATATATAATATTTTCGAATCAGTTTTAGGTCGTATTGTATCTTTAGTTCTGATTTACCGAATAATCCACTCGTCGCCAGATATCTCTACTACTGTTATAGTTTTGTAAATGTCCCTTTTTATAATGTGTTGTTGGATTATTCATTGTCATATTCACAACAGGATAAGATTAGAAGATAAATTGAAACTCTGATTAATTTGATATCTCGCCACATACTTCGGTATGCATTGGATTTTGAATCGCAAAAATATACCGTTTCGATAATGTATAGCCTGTTTAAGATATCTTTTGTTGTGGTTAGGACATGACATGGTATATAATTGTCTTACCTTGCTCCCTGGCACTCCTTATACTGACTAGTTGCGAGCCAGGATATTTATCTTTACACTTAATGTTAGCGTCGTCATAAGTTTGAAACCCGTCCGCAATGGTGGAGATAAAATAGCATCTGTCATCTGAAAAGAAGATATATTTGTTTGTTTGATTAATTAACGTTCTATTAACAGCCAGGGTCATGTATGGACGGCATCCCATGTAGGCAGCTTGTAATGTTATGAAGTGGATGGTTTGCGGTATGTTGGTGTTGTGTCTTCTTATATAGTATTAACTATCAAAACAATACAATATATAATGTCTTTGCTTCTGAGGTTGAAAAATTGCTTTGCGTACAAATTAGTTTTTGTAATAGGTAAGACAGAACTGCCAATATTCATAGAATGTCAAACCTGATAAAGGTGAATTTCACAGTTTTAAAATATACCAACGAATTTGATTGAACAACTACAAATTTCTATAATTGCTAGTAATTTAGTTCTTAGATTTGAAAACAACAGGAGGATAGTTTTCGACAACAAGATAGTGCGCACATACTTATTTTCAAATTAAAAATCTAAATTTAATACTTAATCTAATGAAACAATCATTTACAGATGTGAAATTTGAAACTCGACTTAAACATCCTGGAATATCATTTTAAATTTGAACTAAAAGATCACAAGATTATAATATCCAAGAGTAATTTAAAGCGTAAACCACAAACACTCACAGAATTACAAAATTGGTTAAATATAAAAACAATAGGCTCTTACAAGTTCTCTAACCCAGGTTTACCTCCTCTCCCACCACTCATTGTCTTGTCCCCTAATTTTAGGGAAGTATTAAACCTCCTTTGTACTGTTTTGCTTTCACAAGAGTTACATATGTATCTCTGCTGGTTAACTTTGCACTACACGGCTACGAAGGTAAATACCTTTTGAGATTTCTTTAGAGAAAAAAAAACAAGAACAGATATATCCATCTGTGCTTCATTGATTATAAGTGAGTGGTCAATATATGAGAGTATTGCGTTATGTTAATAAGATAATTTGAGTACAATGAATTATTCGATTATTTTTTTTCTTTCAAGAGGAACATCCGTGTACTTGTCTCTCATACATCTTCTGTACATGTTGTGTATATGTAAAAAAACGAATAAAGAAATGAAAAAAAATGTTGGATTAAAATGTATAGCATTGTAAAAAGCTAGAACTTCAATACTTTAAACGTCAAATAACAGGATTTTGAAAGTAAAGTAAATATCACAATTCTTCGGCGAATTTTCACTTTCACACTAATGCATAAAAAATACGATATAATTCAAAATATGTAGATAAATTCCTCATTATTGTTATGCTAACATACCGATAGTTGATGGAATAAAATCCGGTGGACAGCCCGCCCCGGGCAGTGGAGGCGGAGAGGGACGAGGTGTAGCAACAGCGGCAGTGTTGTTTATTTTCTTACAGACATATCCAATTAGTTTTTGGTTACAATTGACATCCATCCATCGCCCTTGAAAAAAATGCAGTATTTTGGTATAGGCTTCATTTAATACTTGTTTCCACTGCAATCTAAGGCCAGGCGTATTCTTATTTAATAGGCTTCATTTAATACTTGTTTCCACTGCAATCTAAGGTATTTTGGTATAGGCTTCATTTAATACTTGTTTCCACTGCAATCTAAGGCCAGGCGTATTCTTATTTAGTGATATATTAGAATATTTTCCTTTTATAGACAAATTTAGCTTGTTAATATATACAATAGATTTCGAAATCCATTGTACAGACAAAATAGAAAAAATAAAGTCTTTACCACTTTTTCCATTGGTTTTATTCTGATGAAACATTATAGCAATTTAATGTTTCATCGTCAGGATAACGGGGTCATAAATAATATATATAATATTGGTCTTAAATTTAAATTAAACATATTATGACACGACTTTATCAAGTTTCTGTTCCTACCATCATTTATTCCTACACATCGTTCGCCCCCGCTGTTATCACTTGGCTCATTCGGATTCCAATGTATATAATCTAATGGCGTACTATCCGTCCACCTAGATAAATTAATTATACAGTTGTTAAAATGAGTAAAAACAAGACAAAATGCCCATTCTTTTGCCAAGATAGCGAAACAAAAAACATGAATAACTAGCAATCTATGTATTTAGCATTCTGAATGATTTGTAAATGCAATCAGGATTGGTCTCATTGTGTTTCGTACATTATGTAAATACGGACAGTATGCATACGTTCTCTTCTAGATAACTCCTTTCTAATTAACTAATTATGGAAGTCTATCGATCGAGTCAGGTTTCAACATAACAGTGTTTTATTGATGACCGCGTGTTAAAACTTACTTGTATCCCTCAAGCTGCAATTCGTTGAGTCCAATCCATTGCATGCCGACATCAGATGCCATTGAAATCTTAAAGTAAGAACATTGAACAAAATATAAACAGAAGGGGACTGACACCTTATTGTTACTTATTTCCCGGATGTTTTTGTGTCCTTTGTGATTAAGAATATTTGAACTATTATGGCGGACCATCTACATATGTATAATCGATATATAACAACAAAACCGAATCGGTATAGAAATTCCCCCATGACTTGCCAGAGCCCTTATTTCTATATATTATTTTTTAATCATGCAATAATATTTTATGAATAAATTACAGAAAAATTGTACCAAGTCAAAATGTAGTTTCGTTTGCTTAGTTTCAATAGGATGTTATTAGGATTAACTCCCTATTAACAGCTATGATAATTTAATGACAGTCTGTCATGTGTGCAATGTGTGGTGGGGTCTCAATGCCTGTATGATTTGGAAAGCTGCGGTATATTCCTGTTGTGTCTCCTTGTAGCAGAGGCACTCTGTTGTTTTATAGCGCCACCTAACTGAAACGTGCCGCTAAAATTATCGGACAACACGACCAACTTGTTCACATTATACCTACAATAGGCTAACCAGTCGCCCAATTTTTATGTTGAGCTTTCAGCAGGGTTGGTTTGTTTGATTAATTTAACGTCCTATTAACAGCCAGGGTCATGTAAGGACGGCCACCCATGTATGCAGTGTAATGTGTCTGAAGTGTGAGGTGCGTGTTTTGGGAGACTGTGGTATGTTTGTGTTGTGTCTTCTTGTATACTGGAACTGTTGCCCTATTTGTAGTGCTATATCACTGAAGCATGCCACCGAAAACACTGAGCAACACACCCCACCCGGTCACATTATGTATGTATGCTGAGCGCTAAGCAGGAGCAGAAACTACCACTTTTATAGACTTTGGGTATCTCGGCCAGGGGACAGAATCCAGAGGGATACAACCCAAAGGACTGAACCCTGGGCCTTTCGGCATGAAATATGCTACTAAATTTATGACATTAAATCACATCTTGAAGGTTGTCAATCAAATCAATTTACAACGCCACCAATACATACAAACCATTTAAACTAAATATTGAGCGTTGCATTATTCACGTGATTTAATTATTTGTGCCATTTGTAGTACACAGTTCCGGAATGTGTTTCTTTTCTGTGTCACATGCCAATATTATTATATAATTAATTGTAAAATCATAAATAGTGCCTTTCTTTATTGTGTCTTTTACATTTACATGAAGGAAACATATGCTCGCTAGGGTAACAATAGCTGATTTAACGATAAACAGGGTAATAGTATAGGCCCAACACGTATGAGAGGCCGGTTAAAATCTATAAGAGGTCGAATGCCAGAAATCAAAACAACTTGCCTGCCAGCCTTGACCTATTATAAAAATGAAATTTGAACGTAAATAATAATCTATTCATTTCAAAATAACAAGATACTTGCCAGTGACACTAAAAAGTTTGTCTCATCCTGTGAATGGATGCTAACAAGGTAGCTGTTATTTGCGAGGCAGCTGTTCCTAGCCTCGTACCACGTCACAGGTTCGCTCACTTGGATGATATGACGATAACAGTAGTAATTGTGATAAACCCAATCACTGTCTTTCCCGCAAGTTTCTAAAAGAACAAGATATTCTACACAATACGAAAACTTCTTTGATGATATACTACGAATGCTACTTTTTTAAAATTTATTTCGCTTAATGAAAAGAACACTCAGGTTATAGATTTGACCGGCAAATGATAAGATGCACAGGTGCAATAAACAATTACACCACTGACTTGATGGTCACGTCGAATTTCAATTACTACAATGGTTTTGTATTATCTAAATTGCATAATTTTTTATCAAGACATCTGGATATTGATATATGAAACTTCTGTGGTTTTTACATTACCTGTAGTGTAAATATCAGTATGGTTTTCGGCTTTTATTAGAGGGAAGCCTAAAACGAAAAGAAGATATAATGACAACAAACTCAATACGATATATAATAGAGAATTCAGATATATTGTGTAAATGTATCATAACTGGATATGTGTTATACAACCAGTTAATTGAATTCTTGTGAAAATGAAATTCAGTATGACTGATAACAGAGCAAGCAATTCGAATGAAAAGCTTACCTCTCTTTATTTTGCAGATAAAGTCTTTAGCTAAGTAGCAATTATTATCATTCCATTGCCGGTTCCAGGCAGGCATTTCTACACAGTCCTCTTGGTTCAACGCATCATCGGGTTCGCCAACATACCAGTTTGTGTAATCTAGAGGAGTTCCGTCTGACCAAGAGAATCCTGTACATAAGACATATGATTGAGCTTAGATAATAACCATTTCATCAGTATGTATTGAAATTCTTGTTTCAGAATTTATTACAATAAATTCAGGTAATCGAATTAACCAAGATTGGATTTGGGACAAAAACATTATTGTGATTTGTCATAATTGTGCCGTTACCGTTTTCGAAATCTCTGTCATTTAATCCACTCCAAATAGTTCTCCATCGGATGCTGAAAATAAAATCAAGAATAGTAAATGTTACTATACAGTCATAAATAAAGAATCTCGAAAGACTTAATAAAAACTCATACGTTACTTTTTATCCTAATAAAAAGTTTCATTCTGACTGAAAATAAATAGCAATCCATTGGCAACTTAGTAAGGAGATGCAATCCAATAATCATTTAGTTTTTATACAAATTTCATTTTGGTGATGTCTGTTTTTTCGGTTTGTTAGATATTTTTTATTTCATTATTAAATATGTTTAGTTTCATTTCGAATAGTTCAAATTGCTTACGTCATAAACGTTCCATATATAAAGTCTTCCTCCCCGATGCCATGAACACTTAGCAAATCACCGCCAAACTGCCTGCACTTTGAACGTGCTTTAAGCCAAGGCAACTTCTCATTTTCGGCAAATAGCTGTTATTATAAAGAAATGGGCAACTGATCAAATAAATGTTGCGACTTTCAAATTATACAAAATACTTACAGAGAGACGACTAAAATGAAAGTAATAAAAACACTGTTACAGCAGATATTTTCAAGAATATTCTAATTTATATGCATATGAATATGTTTAGTTTAAAGGATAATGAGTATGAAAATGTAACCACCATTTGTATTTATGAAAAATCAGGTACAGAGTACATTGTACACTTTGAGAGAGGGCTCGTATTATCATCTTGCCTTTTGCCCTATTCGCATTTCAAAATTGAGATATCACGAAATCAAAATCCTTTTATTAATAAAAAGACATTAAATGTCGTTTCATCAACACGTCTGTTATACTCAACCCTGTAACAGTTATCTGTGTAGTTGTACCAGCCCTCAGCACAGGATGCTGGTTGAGTGGTGGTCGTAGGAATGGTGGATGAAGTCGTGGTAGTAAATCCAGTCCGTGGATATTCACAGATATATCTACTTGTATCGGAACAATTGGTCTTCATCCACATACCAACTGGATGTTTGGTTGCCATGGCAACACACGCAGCGTCTTCGTTTCCTGTTTGAACACATGGAAATGTAATTCACAAAATAATTCTACTTGGTAGCTACATGCAGGAAAATTAGTTCACAGAATTCATTTATTTCGTTATAGTATAAAACATTAAGCATGGTGTACTGTTATTTCACAAGGTCCCATTGCTATCAATAAGTTAAAAAAAAACACCCTGGATATAGGAATAAGCTTTAATTTGATAATAGATAAGCTTTAATTTGATAATACAATTATATTTTCTACAACATTTGTAAACTTTTAATGTTTTTCTTCCAGATTGTGAACGTTTTATTAGTACCATAAATATTGATATTGATACTAGCCTGTTTCCATGGATCCCCAGTGCGTGAAAAACAATGGTGTACCACTATTCCATGAGACAAATGTTCCGGGATTATCCTGGTCCGATATACCTATCCAAAATGGGCCATCTTTTCTTACGATCTGACTGGCAAGGAAGGACTGGACATACCTGTAATATGTCGCCGTAAAGTTGTGAGCGTTAATCATTTGTCGGTTATTTATATTCATCAATATTTATTTGTTTCATAATAAAACAACCTTGTGTGTTTTTGTTGTTTCTGTGTTTGTGTAACTCATTTTTTCACTATCATGTTCACTATCGGCATCCATTTTCAATCGTACTTGCTGTACATAAAAGTTTATTAAGAAGCTCCTGAAGGACTCGCATAAAAATAACTATTTCACAAAAACAAAATTATTGATATTTATCAAACCGTCATAATAAAGTGCAAAATTCAATACAGAGACAAGTCTTTCTATAGCGATTACCAACATGTTAATTGGATTGATACACAAGTCAAATTGTCCTAAATTTACCCATCACAGACGAAAAACATTTCAAAGAGGTCTTAGGTATGCTTTAATGTGTGTATAACATCCAAAGTAATTATTAAATGATTCATAGTAGAGGCGATACCTATCATTCAAGGTAGCCAAATGTCCACCGTCCTGTTGACAAATACTCTCTGCATCTCCCCACGACAGTTTATCATCACGCAAAAGGTAGCAGTAAGCACTGTATCCAATACTTCCCTAGAAAAAGTTTATACCATTCATCACAAAGAAAAAGATCCAAAAATTATTTGTAAATAATACCATTCCGTTAGTTGATTTGCAAAATATGATTTCGGCACGGCCTCTCGTGTTTTTGATGCGTTTGCTATTTTTGAAGACTGGTATGTTCAGGTTACGTTGTTTACTCTTGTAATAATGAAATCGCTTGTCTATTCTATTATATAGTGATATGTCATTGCAGCATGCTGACAAAGACACAAAACATTTGAACCTATCATGCATATGACTATAAACAATCCAGTCTTTCCTTTTTCATGAAAGTTAAGCGGGAGCAAAAACTTCGATCCACTTTTATAGAATTTGGTTTGACATTCACAAAGGACGATTTTTTAAACTTTCCTCATCGGGGATGGGAGGGCGGGGGGGGGGGTTAAAAAATATCTGTGAGACTGTATCATGGGAGACGTTAGGAAGATAATTATTTTGAAAAAAGGATATTAAAAGATACAAATTTAGTCGCCTTTACAATCAAAACGTTCTACCAACAAGTATACAAGTAAACTAAAACAAATACTGAAAACATAAAATTTGCTTTTGAAAACATTACGACAGCGTACATTCTTACAACCAATGCCTAGTGGTGATGGTGTGGTCTTTGGTAAGAGCGTTTTGGGCTTACGGCATATGTATCCTGGTAGTTGAATATCGCATTGAGCGTCGTTCCACTTTCCATTCTGCAATAGAATACCAGCATAAATTGGTTTTATTTTAAACCAGATTATCTATACAATGAATTCATAGCAAAATGATTTTTTTCATGGCGACATTTTCGTTTTTGGTATAACTGTTATTGCACTTGTCCTAATATTATTTCCTTTGTTAATGTTAAACAGGGAAAAGTGAATTATTTTTGTAATAATTATTGCATCTCTAGAGATCTATGTGTATTTATGCAATATGAATGGCCACAAGTAGCCATAGGCTCACCTGTAAATACATGCCTACACATTCTTCACGTTTACTTCCGTAATTATTTGGCTCGTTTTCTGCCCACGATGTAAATTTTACTTTGCTTCCGTCGCTCCAGTGAAAGGTCATATGATCTGCTCTGTCATTGAGGCCAATCCAGAATCCTCCGTAAATCACTGTCAGACACATATATTAGTCTTTGAATAATATCGATAAGAGAAATCAACATTCAAAGCATTCGGCTTGCTAGTTTAAATTACATATTTAAAAAAAATAGATCAATAAAACGATTACAATCAGTAATAGTTTTTATTTGAAACGGATTCTGAAAGCTCATGACCACCTGTTTCATTTATTTTATACGATCAACATAATGAAACATTTGATTTAAATACAAACATTTTGAAAGAAATAAATACATGTCCTTTGTTGTCCAAAGTTATCACAATGACCTTAGCCTGTTTTCAGTAACAGTGACGTTTGCAGTTGACCCTAAAATCATTACCAAACTGTGTTACCTCATAAGCTACATATAATGTGCCACTGTAAAAAGTTTAAATAAAATTCATATCTGGAAACCAACCATCGGATTTCGGACACATAGACGGAGAGACAATAGTTCCCTTCGGTTTCACCGACAGGGGGCTAATGACTTAATGTAATGGACGTAGAACTGACCACTATCACAGATACCACAGGACAATGGACACTGGCTAAGCATCCAATCAGAATTCACGTCACACTCTCCCATTTTGGCCCAGCGTGCACATTCTATAGTATTGTAAACGTCTCTGCAATCCTATGATAAAAATGTAAACAAGAAAACAATGATAAAGTACAATATATCATACATGTACATGGTGTTTGCGATTGTATTTTGGGTTACTGAGGTATATCAATGCATGGTAACAGACATTGCTAATCAAAAGACATCGCCTTACAACCATTCCGTAACAAAGAGGATTTGTAAATATGCCTGCAGTTGTAACATTCTGATACGTCACTATTTTCATAATCTCGAAACACTTATCTTATCTAAATCTGGATCATAACTGTGACGGAATAGATACCTACAAGTGTTATTTGTTATTACTTTAGTCATAAGTATCAATCTTCTTAATTCATAACGTCACAACAAGCTTGTAGGTATCTAAAATGTGTTACGAAATACATAACTAAAATGCAAATCACATTTTGTATCATATTTGAACTTTTGATGTAATTAATGCGTAGAAAGGTTAATCAAAATATGATTTGTCTTAAGTAAAGATAGAATATCACGTGTTCCGCAAACGTATTTTATCTCTTTAATTTTTTCTTGTGTTGTCTAGTTTTGTGCTAATACCAAATGTACAGTAACGTTTAGTATAATTAATTAGATATTCATTAAATATGTTGTATACTTTGCGGCTTGAAATAATTCTGTGAAATATTTTCACATATTTAAAAAAGTATTTAATACAAAATAATTACAGTAATGAATAGTTAAGTATAGATTGCTTCTCAGTAAGCAGTGACTGTCCGCAAGTCTATTCATTTCCGTTTTCCTAATAGTCCGTAAGCGTTATGTAATCGTGTGGTTAATTTGTAAATAATGGGTATTGTTAGATTGAGGTATAGGTTGCACATGTAATTTGCTAACCAGACGGACGCGTTGAGTCGTAAGTCAGCTCACTTCTCTAACATTCACACTCTTTCTTGTGTAGAATTTAAGTATCATATGACATGTATATGGTAGAAGTCTATGCGTAAATTGTTTTGTGGAACCGGGTAAAGGGGTGGCTCGCGCTCGCAGAAGTATATTTAAAATATAGTAGATACTGTGAAGGACAGATATAGGTTATATAATGTAGTCATTAGGTGTTATTTATTTGTGTGAATATCCACGGTGTGTAATAAATATGTGTTAGCAAATGTTATCTGTATTCCTTGTTTCATATCATACCTTAACGAACCGAACCTGGGTAACTATATGTGTTCACAACTAGACGGGTAAAATCCTCGCCTCCAACACAATGTTAATTTGGTATATCTTATCATATGGAAGTGATTAAAGCTGAAACATGTTTCCAGAGAACGAAAAATGAAATAAGCGGGATAAACGTAAATTCATCAGATTGTTGAAGGTTGATGTTTATGTGTGTATATGTGTTAACATCCACAGCACTATCTATCACCTGGTAACTATATCGTTTAACCTTTGATATGCTTAGCCTAAATTCTATCCTTGCATCATACCTGTATGCATATTTGGCAGGAAAGATGACAGTTTGTAGCCATCCATCTCGGATTCCTTAAGCACTCCCCTTTTTCTGCCCAATCATCACATTTCGAGTCATTGTGGAAGAGGTTATAACAATGAGCTGAAATGAAATGTCGTTATTGTAATACAGCGTGTTTTAATATTTTTATTTTGATTAATTCAATATTAAATGAGTGTATATGCTCTCAATACAACATACAACTGATTCTCCTTATAAATCCCCTCCATAACTTGGGGTATAGTAAGCTTAACAAAATTAGTTTTGATATGAAGTTTGTGGCGAGAGAGCCTTTCAGCAACAAAGCTTAAACCTGACAATAACAGTGAAAATGGCGTGCAATGGAGATTTATTAATTAAAGGCCCAGAGGGCCTTTATCGCTCACCTGTTTTTTGTTTACTAATTATCACAAAAACTCTTACAATCACAAATAGCAAAATTGACTTGACGATTGGTTAAATTTTGAATCCCAGTCATATAATGATGCTATCAATATCATATGATAACGATTTTAAATCAATGTCAGAGAAGTTGTTTATATGAAAATAGCCAATTTGACCCCTTTTGGCCTCACCCCCTCAGGACCCCGGCATGTTAGCGCGACCATTTGTAAAATTCTGAATCCCCACCCTATAAGGATGCTACCATTGTATTATGAGTGCTATTCCATGCTTAGTTTCAGAGAAGAAGTCGTTTATATGAAAATAGTCAACCTGACCCTTTTGGTCCCGCCTCTAAGGCCCCGGGGGAATGTGGTAGGGTGGGGTGGGAGTTTTGGTAGGGTTCAGCCCAATCATTTGAACAATTTTGAATTCCCACTCTATAAGGATGCTACAATTGCATTTTGAGTGCTATCCCATGCTTAATTTCA
>NC_091135.1:48744585-48747085 GCF_041381155.1 Argopecten irradians | reverse complement strand
CCCCCCCCCCCCCCCCCCCCCCCCCCCCCCCCCCCCCCCCCCCCCCCCCCCCCCCCCCCCCCCCCCCCCCCCCCCCCCCCCCCCCCCCCCCCCCCCCCCCCCCCCCCCCCCCCCCCCCCCCCCCCCCCCCCCCCCCCCCCCCCCCCCCCCCCCCCCCCCCCCCCCCCCCCCCCCCCCCCCCCCCCCCCCCCCCCCCCCCCCCCCCCCCCCCCCCCCCCCCCCCCCCCCCCCCCCCCCCCCCCCCCCCCCCCCCCCCCCCCCCCCCCCCCCCCCCCCCCCCCCCCCCCCCCCCCCCCCCCCCCCCCCCCCCCCCCCCCCCCCCCCCCCCCCCCCCCCCCCCCCCCCCCCCCCCCCCCCCCCCCCCCCCCCCCCCCCCCCCCCCCCCCCCCCCCCCCCCCCCCCCCCCCCCCCCCCCCCCCCCCCCCCCCCCCCCCCCCCCCCCCCCCCCCCCCCCCCCCCCCCCCCCCCCCCCCCCCCCCCCCCCCCCCCCCCCCCCCCCCCCCCCCCCCCCCCCCCCCCCCCCCCCCCCCCCCCCCCCCCCCCCCCCCCCCCCCCCCCCCCCCCCCCCCCCCCCCCCCCCCCCCCCCCCCCCCCCCCCCCCCCCCCCCCCCCCCCCCCCCCCCCCCCCCCCCCCCCCCCCCCCCCCCCCCCCCCCCCCCCCCCCCCCCCCCCCCCCCCCCCCCCCCCCCCCCCCCCCCCCCCCCCCCCCCCCCCCCCCCCCCCCCCCCCCCCCCCCCCCCCCCCCCCCCCCCCCCCCCCCCCCCCCCCCCCCCCCCCCCCCCCCCCCCCCCCCCCCCCCCCCCCCCCCCCCCCCCCCCCCCCCCCCCCCCCCCCCCCCCCCCCCCCCCCCCCCCCCCCCCCCCCCCCCCCCCCCCCCCCCCCCCCCCCCCCCCCCCCCCCCCCCCCCCCCCCCCCCCCCCCCCCCCCCCCCCCCCCCCCCCCCCCCCCCCCCCCCCCCCCCCCCCCCCCCCCCCCCCCCCCCCCCCCCCCCCCCCCCCCCCCCCCCCCCCCCCCCCCCCCCCCCCCCCCCCCCCCCCCCCCCCCCCCCCCCCCCCCCCCCCCCCCCCCCCCCCCCCCCCCCCCCCCCCCCCCCCCCCCCCCCCCCCCCCCCCCCCCCCCCCCCCCCCCCCCCCCCCCCCCCCCCCCCCCCCCCCCCCCCCCCCCCCCCCCCCCCCCCCCCCCCCCCCCCCCCCCCCCCCCCCCCCCCCCCCCCCCCCCCCCCCCCCCCCCCCCCCCCCCCCCCCCCCCCCCCCCCCCCCCCCCCCCCCCCCCCCCCCCCCCCCCCCCCCCCCCCCCCCCCCCCCCCCCCCCCCCCCCCCCCCCCCCCCCCCCCCCCCCCCCCCCCCCCCCCCACCCCCCCCCCCCCCCCCCCCCCCCCCCCCCCCCCCCCCCCCCCCCCCCCCCCCCCCCCCCCCCCCCCCCCCCCCCCCCCCCCCCCCCCCCCCCCCCCCCCCCCCCCCCCCCCCCCCCCCCCCCCCCCCCCCCCCCCCCCCCCCCCCCCCCCCCCCCCCCCCCCCCCCCCCCCCCCCCCCCCCCCCCCCCCCCCCCCCCCCCCCCCCCCCCCCCCCCCCCCCCCCCCCCCCCCCCCCCCCCCCCCCCCCCCCCCCCCCCCCCCCCCCCCCCCCCCCCCCCCCCCCCCCCCCCCCCCCCCCCCCCCCCCCCCCCCCCCCCCCCCCCCCCCCCCCCCCCCCCCCCCCCCCCCCCCCCCCCCCCCCCCCCCCCCCCCCCCCCCCCCCCCCCCCCCCCCCCCCCCCCCCCCCCCCCCCCCCCCCCCCCCCCCCCCCCCCCCCCCCCCCCCCCCCCCCCCCCCCCCCCCCCCCCCCCCCCCCCCCCCCCCCCCCCCCCCCCCCCCCCCCCCCCCCCCCCCCCCCCCCCCCCCCCCCCCCCCCCCCCCCCCCCCCCCCCCCCCCCCCCCCCCCCCCCCCCCCCCCCCCCCCCCCCCCCCCCCCCCCCCCCCCCCCCCCCCCCCCCCCCCCCCCCCCCCCCCCCCCCCCCCCCCCCCCCCCCCCCCCCCCCCCCCCCCCCCCCCCCCCCCCCCCCCCCCCCCCCCCCCCCCCCCCCCCCCCCCCCCCCCCCCCCCCCCCCCCCCCCCCCCCCCCCCCCCCCCCCCCCCCCCCCCCCCCCCCCCCCCCCCCCCCCCCCCCCCCCCCCCCCCCCCCCCCCCCCCCCCCCCCCCCCCCCCCCCCCCCCCCCCCCCCCCCCCCCCCCCCCCCCCCCCCCCCCCCCCCCCCCCCCCCCCCCCCCCCCCCCCCCCCCCCCCCCCCCCCCCCCCCCCCCCCCCCCCCCCCCCCCCCCCCCCCCCCCCCCCCCCCCCCCCCCCCCCCCCCCCCCCCCCCCCCCCCCCCCCCCCCCCCCCCCCCCCCCCCCCCCCCCCCCCCCCCCCCCCCCCCCCCCCCCCCCCCCCCCCCCCCCCCCCCCCCCCCCCCCCCCCCCCCCCCCCCCCCCCCCCCCCCCCCCCCCCCCCCCCCCCCCCCCCCCCCCCCCCCCCCCCCCCCCCCCC